>NW_021680816.1:310282-316495 GCF_001412515.2 Diachasma alloeum | reverse complement strand
CCCCCCCGCCGGAGATTTACACACGAAACACCTTAAGTATAGAATTTTTTTCTCAGCAAGTACAAAAGCAGCTTTGAACTTACAACTATACAAGTACAAGTGCCCTCTTGGGAGGAAATTGTGTTTCGATTTGTCAAGAGTTCTTTGTACAATGATGAGCTGATAATTATTTATTCACCTTCCATTACTCTGGAGTAATCCCAAATCTACTCTAGATATATCTGATAGGATACCCCGTACACGGAGAAAATAAAATAGTACAGATTACTAGCTCGAAATCCGCAGATAGTAAACGTTACCAAAGATTTGTAAGTATTTCTATAGATACGGTAATGGCTACTATGGAACATCGTAATGGTTACTATGGGACATAGTTAGCTTCACTATGTTACATAGTAAACTCTCTTATGTTACATAGTAGAGCTTCCTATGCTACGTAAAATGTCCTATAACACATAATGAAATTATTCTAAATAACTAAATACCATCGAGAAATGAAACATGAGTAGATCAGTGAGAGAAACAGAAATATCATTAATTCAAAAACAAGCATTTTCTTATTGTAAAAACCAATGAAACGAGAAATTATGTTTTTGAATGAAATGGATTTATTTAGAAAGCTCCTCATAAAGCGTTCATTATAATTTAAATTAAATTTCCAGTTGCATTTTTATTCATATCAAATGAATAGTTTTATAAATGTAAATAAAGGCTTTCTTCATACAAGTAAAGACTTTATTAGTTTGAAATAAAATCATTGTTTAGATGGCGAAGGCAAAAAATTTATTGATGTGTAATAATTCTCCATTTGAGTCAAATAAGTTGTTTATTTATTTCTAATGGATTATCTACTTCCAAAGAAGGCCCTATTTATTCCATGTAATTGAAGCTTAGTTATTTAAAGAACTATGTGAATTTCGAACAAAAATATAGTAGAATTTAACAGGAAAATTTCAAATAAAGAGTTTAATTTGTTTAATTTTTTAAAGAGTTTAAATGTCTTAAGTGTTGCCGAACGCATCAAGAGGCAATCGCGAATTTCGACCGGTTATTTTACAGATACTTCCTATTTTCATAGGGCCATTTTCCATTCACATGGTAACCATTTCTATGGATATGGTAGGGATTCCTATGTAACATAGTAACCATTACCATGGGACAAAGAAAGCATTACTATGGAATATAGTAACCATTACCATGTGGTATAGTAACCATTACCGTGGGGCATAGTAAGGATTACTATGTAGTGCCCGTTGATAACCCTTTCACTATGTTGCCATAATATTCTCTCTCATGGCCATGGTAATTTTTACTATTTAATTCTCTCTGTGTATATGTACACCAAAAATAAAGACCTTGAATTTAAATCTCAAATTTTAGGACAGTTTCAATATTATCCGCGAAAAACAAAACTTATTTTCTTGCATGATGCCTCATACATCTTGACACTTTTTGAGTCACATATTCATTTTCGTGGTAGGCAATACTAATGAACTTGGCGATGCATCCTACCAACAGACTTTCGTCATTTTCTGCTTCTGTTCTATTCTAGTTTCAATTATATTTTAAAATTCAGTGGGAGGTAAAAAAGTAACCAGGGGAATCTTCGATGTAAATCGATTTCCAATTGTGTGCGAGATTATTAATGGACGCTTTCTTCCAGTTTCAATCTCCGTACATCGATGGGGCTTTCAAAAAAACAATGTGAAAAAAAGTGAACAGATTGATCGATTAAAAATTATGACACTTAATTATGAAATGTACGAATTTTTAATTGCGACTGCCCGTCTCCCGCGTCTTAATTTTCGTTTCCAATCAATTTTTATCGGTGGAGGTCGTTTTTCTTCTCCCATAAGTCTTTCTCAATTTCTCTTTGTTTCCATGTTCAGTCAACCTCGAATCGATCGACGGGCATTAACGAGCACTCAATGGAATAAAAAATAAGGGGAATGAAAGAGGGAGGAGGATCGGGGAAATTGCAAACTCCGGCTACATCTTACCGCAAAGAGTTTCTTAAACCCCTTTGCACCTGGGGCGAATTTTCTTTCTAGAAACGAGGGTACTCGGTATTTCATGGAGCGCAAAGCTGTAATTCCTTCAATTTTTTTTCTTCGGTGAAATACATTGTCCGAGGTTTCAGGAGGATTCCATCGACAATTGTATGGGAATGGTGAATATCGTCAGATTAAATTACTGAAAAAGGAATTCACGAAATGTTTCCTTCATGTCACAAAGTGGAAAAATTGTTTTTATTATTCAAGAACTCAAAAATATTGAAATTTGAAGGAATTCTTGAATTACTCTAAAGGAAGATGCAATGCTATATTTAACCCTAGTCTGGTCACCTGACGGGAAAATACGACTTTAGTCGCCTTCGCGGGAGAGTGCCGCTGTGTTATTTAGGCTCCAGCGTTGCCGAATCCACTCTACACTTCTCGGGCGCGTTTAGCGAGCTCCCAGCAACGTCGCGCAGCAGGCAATTTCGTTTAACACGGGAAAAAATTGTTCACCTGTTGGAAATAATTTTTTTCTCCCAGAATTAAGGATATAATATTAAGAAAAAATACTAGAATTTTCCAGATACTTCAATTGACGAATTCAAATTTTCTCAAATTTTTCCGGTCAACCAGTCGATGGCAAGGTGAATAAAACGACGCGTTGCGGCAATTCCCTCGCATGGTGACCAGTCTAGAGTTAATATGAAGTGAGTGGAAAATGGTCCATTGACTTAATTATGAATTTATCTTGTAAATGACTGATTGTGAGATGAAATTTCAGATCATTTCAGGTGTGAATTCTCTCAGCTGCAGATGAAATCTCTCAAAGCTCTGTTATAAAATCACTTATTTCTGAGATGGCTGTGCAATTAACGTAATGGAGCCATTTATTTTATTCCGTCTCCACAGTTTCATGCACACTCACAGAAAAGAAAGTCTTTACGTCGTTACTCCTATCAAGAAAGTTATAGCTCGCAAATTTTTAAGAGGAAGATATACTGAGGAAAAAGAAACTTTTGTCAAAAGTTTTTGAACTTGTCCGAAAGATGAGGGCAATTGGATCATAGCAAGAAAGTGGCTTCTCAAACCAAGTAAGGTGGTTTTCGCATTTAACCTTCGGTTGGTCACTTCATGAGTGAGATACTAGAGGTGGGGTCACCAACCGAGGGTTAAATATCTTGGATTTGGGACTAAAACTATTGAATGAATTGATTCAATTAAGCTTGATTTGAGAGACACTTTAAACACTTTCCAAAATGTTGATGTCTTATTGAAGTGCTGATGAAATAGATTTTTTTTTTAAATTAAAGTACCGTCAACCGCCTTGTAATAAGCTTAGACTGAGGTCAATGGATAAATTTGTTCCTTGGTTATAAATATTGAAATAAGAAGTCAGAAGAGTCCATTCCACCCAATGTTTCCCTAATATTTTTAAAAACAAAAAAAAAACAAAAACACATGTTTTCAAAAAAGATTCTTTGTGAACATTTTGTTCGACTATTCCTATAAGGAAATCAGTTCATCTCTCCACAAAATACAATCCATATAGGAATCATAAATCTGGAGTGGAACTGTTTATTTCCCTTCAATTGTTGATTCAAAAAATGTTCTTATGAAAAATGAATCAGTTAAATTGAATTGAAAAGAACAAATTTCACCGGATGTAAAAACAGTCCTTGCTTATTTTGAAAAAAATGATGAAATCTGCTTAAAAACACGAAAACAAATGTTTTTGTAAAAAAACTGGGCCAAAAAAAAGTTATATTTGATTCCTACTGGGAAATCGAAGTTTTTGAAAAATACATAGAAATAAAAAAGGAAGCCAAGTTAGGAATTTTGAATAAATGGTGATAGTGCACAATCAGGTTTCTATAAGAAAAATAGTTCTCAATGGAATAAGTATTCTAAAAAAATTCTCCATGAAATAAAAAATCAGTAGGAGCAGGACCAACGTTCTTGGCGCGGAGTTTTTCAATTCACTGTCTGTATCAATTTACTCCTCCATCCTTTGATCCGCGCCAAGGACGTTGGTCCTGCTCCCACTGATTTTTTATTTCATAGAGACTTTTTTTAGAATACTTATTCCATTGAGAATTATTTTTCCTATAGAAACCTGATTGTGCACTATCACCATTTATTCAAAATTCCGAACTTGGCTTCCTTTTTTATTTCTATGTATTTTTCAAAAACTTCGATTTCCCAGTAGGAATCAAACGAAACTTTTTCTTGGCCCAGTTTTTTTTACAAAATATTACCTGACCCTTCACCCAAGATATTTGAGTCTTAAAATGTTAGACCCTTGAGACGCTTGACCCTTTAAATGTCTGGCCCTTATGATATCGACCTTTGACATGTCCTTGAGATATTTGATTAAGACTTTGGACCTTTAAACATCTGGCTTTTATGAACCTTAAGACGCCTGATCCTTGTTACGGTTAACCCTCTGACTCTTGAAGCGGCTGACGCCGATTTCGCATTGAGATCAGGGTGATCAAATTCCAATCTGCTATTGTTTATTTCAGGATGCTCTGCTAAAATTGACATCAGGGTGATAGAATTTCCATCTGATCACATTTATCTCAGGATTCATTTATCCCATTCATCACATTCATCACATTCGTCTCACTTTCTTTACACGTGACGAGGACAACAACAATTTTTTGATGACGAGAAAGCGATTTCTCAAACCAAGTAAAATTGAATTAATTCATTTAATCCTTTTTTAACCTCAATTCTAAAATTATTTTTATGCAAAAATCACTCGAATTTATTTGAGAACTCGTTTTCTCGAGATGAATCAATTGCCCTCATCTTTCGGACAAGTGTGAAATTTCTTGGTCTAAGATTTTTCTTCTTAATGTGAGATATTGTGCACTTGGTAATTTTCGACCCATGAATTTCTTGATACAAGTAAAGACGTACTTCTTAAAAAGCTTGTTCTCAGTGTACACTTGGTCAACCAGTCAATATAGGGCCGGTAATACTGCTCGGCTAGATGTCCATACCCCGGCGTATATAATTCTATGCGTTAGAGTGATGAGAAGTGATGCAAAATCCAACAATATTGAATAAGAAATGTCGAAGGTTCTAATACGATGTGCTATAATAATGAGCATAATAATAAGTTGTGTATTTTTTTTCCATCAAAACACATCAATCAACTTGAATAAGATATGGAACAACCATCTCACAATTCACAATTCTCCATGGGATGTACCAGATATTATTGTTCACAGTATTTTTTAGTTAATATTCACTTCATTCATTTCATTTTTTTTTCCATAATTTGACAGTCAGTGGTTCGGGGTTAGGTTACAGCGCGGGAGATACACGTAGCAGTAGCAGCCTATGGGCGATGTTGGAGGCCGAGCTGTATTACCCGTGGGCGGATAATACCGATTAATTGGCTCTCACTTTCTTTTTTTATTCATTTTGTAGTGTAACGAGATTTTCTCGTTACGGGTTGAAATCCCCTTAAAAAGATAAGTGAACTCTCAAAATTGTTGAAGAGAGATAAGTAGTGACACCTAGAAGCGGCTGAAGAAAGCCCGGACTAGGTGAGATAAACCACAAACCAATGAAAGACCTAAGGCATAGCGGTTATGGGTGAAACCGCGACCCCGGGAGGTCTGGAGGGCGTACTAGACTATCCCCGTATTAGAATTCGCCCAGCATGTGCTAGGAGAAATGGGGCCGACGTATAGGCCGTCCAACTGGGCGATTCTATAGGCTATGTCGGAGTAGGCTAGGGACCAACGGCCAGGTGAAAGGACTGGTACCTCCGTGATCCCGTCGAGTTGATTGGTGGGGATAGGGTAACGGAATGACCTATCGTCGCCGAGATATCCAGACTAGGAGGCAAGGCCCTAGTAAGATTCCGGGGCAGTCGCACGCGAGCGCTTGAACCGAGCGGTTGAAATAATCACTCGGTGTGCTGGAAGTGGTGGATGGCTGAAGAAGCCATGGTAAGGAGTTTATTCAGCGTAGCCTGGTGCATAACTGTGGCGGCAAATATAGGGGGATGCCCCTGCATCCCCCGCGCGTAAATCTGAGTTATTTCGGAACGCGAGGTGACGACTTCGTCGTGTTCGGCGTCATCTAGTCTCGGCGGAACGATTCGAGGCGTATGGGCCCGTGGGCCTGGAGTTGAGAAATCCTCCTGTCGGTCCGACCATACGCCGACGGTCTAGTACTACCCGGAGGCAGTAACGCGCGA
>NW_021680816.1:282525-310257 GCF_001412515.2 Diachasma alloeum | reverse complement strand
TAAACCACAAACCAATGAAAGACCTAAGGCATAGCGGTTATGGGTGAAACCGCGACCCCGGGAGGTCTGGAGGGCGTACTAGACTATCCCCGTATTAGAATTCGCCCAGCATGTGCTAGGAGAAATGGGGCCGACGTATAGGCCGTCCAACTGGGCGATTCTATAGGCTATGTCGGAGTAGGCTAGGGACCAACGGCCAGGTGAAAGGACTGGTACCTCCGTGATCCCGTCGAGTTGATTGGTGGGGATAGGGTAACGGAATGACCTATCGTCGCCGAGATATCCAGACTAGGAGGCAAGGCCCTAGTAAGATTCCGGGGCAGTCGCACGCGAGCGCTTGAACCGAGCGGTTGAAATAATCACTCGGTGTGCTGGAAGTGGTGGATGGCTGAAGAAGCCATGGTAAGGAGTTTATTCAGCGTAGCCTGGTACATAACTGTGGCGGCGAATATAGGGGGATGCCCCTGCATCCCCCGCGCGTAAATCTGAGTTATTTCGGAACGCGAGGTGACGACTTCGTCGTGTTCGGCGTCATCTAGTCTCGGCGGAACGATTCGAGGCGTATGGGCCCGTGGGCCTGGAGTTGAGAAATCCTCCTGTCGGTCCGACCATACGCCGACGGTCTAGTACTACCCGGAGGCAGTAACGCGCGATGACCAAAGCGGTAACTGGTTCCACCCTGGTCAGGTCAGCCTCTCCACGTCCCAGGCTCTGAGGAGTCCGGGCTGAATCGCAAATAGTTCGGAAACTCTCCCGAGTAGAAATACTCGGAGAGAGGAAGCATGCCGGAGGAGTCGAGAGACTCTCCGGAGGAAAGATGAATCCCACTCAGTAGGGAACTTATGCCGCGAGGCATAATCCTCGGCTTGCAAAGGTCATGGAATGTGACGGTAATACTCCTGGTGGACCTCGCCCACTCTACCGTATCACGCTGATGTTAGCTAGGCAACCCATTGTCCAGCCCAAAAAGTCCTCTGAGTGGACGAGTTTGCCTGAGAGGCCGGTTTTCGTCGAACCTCCCGTGAAGGTTCGGCTGGCGCCCGACTATTGAGCGATAGAGACGGCTAAAAAGTAGTTAGGATTTTTCCTGGGTGAACAACCCGGGAAAATATCCTTACAGTAGATTTCAGAAACAGTTAGATCTCTATATACTTAAGAAATAACACATTGAATAGTCAAGAAAGACTAAAACAATTTTTGTATTGTGAGTAAAGGTTAAAGTTGCTAAATTGACATTTCCCCTTAGGTGAGTAGTACAGGCACACCTTCCATTACTTCTTAGAGAAACATCTACAATTTCTAGCAAACCGTGATTCCAAAATTGACGACGGATAAATTTTAAAAACACATGTCGTGATATGTTTTGATTCATAACTTTAGAAATCAGTTCTAAATTTCTGATTTTTAGAAATGTTCGCATTCCCCTTACTTCACGAAATTATTTTAATGTTAGAATTTAGTAACTTTTCGATTCCTACTTTTACGGATTTTTTCTTCAGATTCCAGTGGGAAAAATTGCACATTTTAAGGACAACTTGAATTGAAGTCAAGAGCCCCTAAAAATTATGAATAACTCCCCAATTCCATGATTTCCACAAAANCAAAAAAACCCCCCCCCCCCCCAAATGCTCAGTAAACTCCCATCTACTAAAAAGTCCAACAATTGTTACTTAAAATCCGATTTAAAGCGTTCATGTCCTCGAATATCTCCTGCTGTATTATTGTTTATGCAATAATTGAGTTTTAATGGAATGAGATTGTAGTTGTGATGTGCATCTCTGATTCGCCCGTTGATTCATCACGTTCATTTGAACCATTCCCGCAGGTGGTGTTCATCGTTGCTTCATTTGCCTGCGAAAATTTCCATTAAAAAACGCCCAAAGAAGAAATAATAAAAATTAAATTTTCGCATTTTTGCCTTGATTGAATGGCAATTCCCGTTATCAGCTTGTTAAATTCAGTTGAATATGCAGCCGAGTAGTTTTGAGTCTCGGATGCAACACCTATCGACGCTCAGGGTTGCTGGCGCCAAGTGATATAACTTTGTCTCACTCGGATCGCGTCACACGATGAATAATAAGCAACTGGAAAGTGCTCGCCTCGGCACACTAGTCTGTGGGATGCGTATCGATCTATCCGGGCAATGTGCACATCTCTCTTTCATTCCTTTTTATTTATGATACTGTATGTACGCGTCATACATTGTATTTGGGAAATACTGCCACTCACAGAGTGATATAATCGATTTCCTCTCTGTTTCAACGGCATTTTATTTTTTTGGATTGAATAGTCATGCGGGGTTACAATGAACAAGAGAGGAATGATGAAGGATAGAATTGGAGAATATTTTGGCAACATATTTGGGAAAATGCCGGAGTTAATGGGGTCATCGACGAGCGTAGTATCATGTACCCGAGTGGAAATTTTGGTCAGGTCCAAGTCAGGACTGGATCAGTCAGGCCCGACGATTGATCAGAAAATGATCTGGGGACTGGATCAAGTGCTGACCAGTCATGTAACGCGACTTTTAATCGAGACTTGATCAGGCCTAACAGTTCTAGATTTGATCAAGCTGACGTATTCAAACCTGATGACCTGTCTGCCGAAATCAATAATAATTATTCATGATAACTAATTCAAAAAAAAGATAATTCAATTTTTTCACGATAGATGGCCTCTCCTAATGAATCCCTACTGTAATTACCATTGAAAAAACCTTCGTATTTTTTCCCAAGGGGGGGGGGCGAACCGGGGAACCTACGATTACTAATCCTAACTCCTAACCACTAGACTATCGCGCTATTGTTATTACGAGGACTCCGTTTTGCCTATATGATCTGTATCTGGGTATTTGTTGACTTTGAGATTATCGGACCTGAAGCAATTTCCACTCGGGTAAATGAGTAATCTGATTATTTCGGTTTTTGTATAGTTGAATTGCTTTTATTGTAGAATGAAATAGTATAATAGGGGTGGGAGATTATACACATGCTTCATTAATTTTTTGAATATTCGATGGGAAATCATGAAGTGTTGATACATCCATTCAATTCATGTGAGATTACGTCTGGATTTTTTTTCTGCAGTAGAAATATTTGGTAATTTTTCGACTATTCATTTTTATCTCCCACTATAGCCTAAAGGAGGAGGAATATCGTTCAACCCCAGTTAACCTCATTTTTTTCACATCACACCCAAAAAGAAGTACTGATTCAAGACTCGACTCTAATCGATTCTCGACCTATTTCAAGTCGGATGAGTCTGACTCCATCATTCCGGATTCCGTACTTGCTGTGAGTAGAAACGTGGATTTTTTCTAGAAGAAACGTCTCAAGACGACATTGACTTGATTCGAACCGAACGTACGGATTGATTCTAGTCAACATCGACGTGATTCAAACCGAACAAATGGATTGATTCCAGTCGTCATCGATTTGATTCAAGCTGAACGAATGAATTGATTTAAAAAGATCAAACGTGAATGATTCAAACTCAATAAACGTATTGATTGATGCCGAAAAATCTACCGGTATCAGGTGGTAAATTGCAACTTCACGGAATCGTTTTTGCCAAATACCACATCCAAAAAAAAGTACCGATTCAAATCGACGTCGGCTTGATTCTAACGGATTTTCGGCTTGATTCAATCCGAGTGACTCGGACTACGTGAATCCGGATTCCCGGTCTGATATAAGTCGAAAAGTAGTTTATTTCAAGTAGAAATGTGTCAAGCTGACATCGGTTTGAATCAAGCCGAAAAATCGACTTGAATCACCGATATTCTGGTTTCCATGTGTGCGAGTCCGATGTAATTCATGCCATCAATTCAACATGAAACAAGTTCCGGCATGATTCAGTGCGACGTGATTCAGACCGATTTTTTGGTCTGATTCAGAACTTTTTTCGGGTGCACTACAGGAAGAAAAAAAATTATTTTTGCTAAATACCCATTTACTTGTGAGGAGTATTCATTTGTTCAATACCGTATTTCTCCAGTCGACTCATTCCCAAACAATTCTCATTAGGGTTCAATTATGACAATTATATTGCTCTAGGAAATGATCATGTTAGTTATAACCTGGAGTGAACAACCCTCAATAATTATCAACATTAAGAAATTAATCGAAATTCTTCTCTCTAGAAAATGAGAATTTTGGGAAAAATTAACAATCATTGGAGGAGTTCATTAGCCTGCCAAGCTAAGAGGCTGTTTCAGAATTCACTACAGACAAATAAAAAAACGATGGTGTAATATATAACAAGACTATAGGTTTTTTTTAAGATTTTTTGCGATACTTTTAGACCTAGCCAAAAGGATTCAAAATCCTTATGGGATTATGACCGTGAAGAGAGGGATAAAATCAATATCCCTGATTTTATTGAGAAGATATTCACATTATTATTATAAAATTCCAGCACGTGTTCTCAAACGACTGACGAATGAAGAAAATGTTTTATCACGGTCCTCGGGTCATTTTTCATTAAATTAAAAAGCCGGATTATCGTTCAAAATAGGGGTTTTTAGGCATATCTCAATGCCTCACAACGTGTCGAATCCTTTCTGGATTCTCTGAAATGATTATTCAACTATCTCTCCATCATCTCCTGAAACAATGGATATTTTGTCTTATACTTAATCAAAGAATAACGCAAAAGAAAATTCAGGAATTTTCGGACGGTAACAAGTGCTTGGATTAGATAGTGCCATTATGAAGGCCATATACCTGAAATGGAGAAGGTCAGTCCGCTGGCTCGCCCTCCCCTCGAAAGGGACTAAGCCTTTTATTACCCTCAATATATCATAAACTGCCTTTTTGTTTCTAGAATAACATTTTTTATTATTTCGCGTTTTAAATAACAAAATTCACATGATGGTATCATGCATATTCCGACGATAACAACAAAACTTGAATCGAGGAAATATCTTAATTTGAAGTGGTGACTGGTCCTTAGGCAATGCCCCCTTCTCGTGTGCACTAGAATAGTAATGGTGTTTTCTTCATGTTCCGCTTTTGCTTTCTAGGGTGAACAATCCAAATTTATAAACAATTTAATTGTTTAAACTGAGTTGGCGCAGGAAGTATTGATAATAAACGACAATACTTCAGGCTTCGTAAAGTTGGGCAGCCAGAGTACCGATATCGACACGTTGACTATGTCAAAATTACCTGCTTTTTACCTGATTTTCTTCTGCACAAACCAAAAAAAATCTTGCACATTTTTTTCCCCGAACAAAATTGATTTTAAAAAATTGGACGTTAAGCTAGGCGGCTAGATTAACGCGAGTCTGTCAGTGAGTGGTGAAAAAAAAGTACTATTTATCTGCTTGGTTTCTGCGAAAAAGGTAAACCGGAAGTAATGATTCTTCTGAAGATCTCTACATACTGGGCTGAAGCCACAAAGCAAGTGAAAAGGAGACTCACAGAAAATGATTGAGAAGCTTCTACGAATTATCTGCCTCAATTCTGAGCCAACTAGAAAATGTCCGCTTCACCTACAAACCTCTGAATCTACAATGATTATTCAAGGCCCAATTTAAAATGGCCTCTGGGGGCCTTAACCTGAGTCAATGGCTTCAGCAAATTATCTGCTTTAATTCTGGGCCGACTAGAAAATTTCTGCTCCACTAACACCTCCGAATCTGCAAGGATTATTCAAGGCCCAATCCAAAATGGCCTCCGGGGGCCTTAGACTTGGCCAATGGCTCCAGCGAATTATCTGCTTCAATTCTGAGCCCACTAGAAAATTTCTGCTCCCCTAATAAACCTCTGAATCTACAATTATTGTTCAAGGCCCAATTCAAAATGGCCTCCGGGGGCCTTTGCCTGAGACAATAGCTTCAGCGAATTATCTGCTCCAATTCTGAGCCAACTAGAAAATTTCTGCTTCACCTACAAACTTCTGAATCTACAATTATTGTTCAAGGCCCATTTTAAAATGCCCCGGAGGCCATTTTGAATTGGGCCTTGAACAACCCTTGCAGATTGAGAGGTGTATAAGTGGAGCAGAAATTTTCTAGTGGGCTCAGAATTGAAGCAGATAATTCGCTGAAGCCATTGACTCAGACAAAAGCCTCCGATTGCCATTTTGAATTGAGCCTTGAACAATAATTGTAGATTCAGAGGTTTGTTAGTAGAGCAGAAATTTTCTAGTAGACTCAGAATTGAAGCAGATAATTCGTAGAAGCTTCTCAATCATTTTCTGTGAGTCTCCTAGTCACCTGCTTTGTGGCTTCAGCCCAGCATATAGATATCTCCAGAAGCTTCGGCAGCAGTGAGTTTTGGTGTACTATTTCTGGTACAATAAAAATAACATTCCAAACTTGTTTTTTGGAAGGCAACTGATTTCCACAAATTTTCGGTGTACTGTTACCAATCAAAGGAATCGTTGTTTCTTGTCGCGTGGTAGGCATATTGGCACTCGTTCATTTTTCACTATTCAAATCATGGGAAACGATGAAATAATAATTACTATGATGTTGACTGTTGGGAAGACTTCCTCTGACTGACCGACAATGCTTATGAGAGAATTTCTTCAGAAGGTATTTTATTAAAAGAACTAAATGAGCAGAGGACATCGCCCCGAAGGGAAGAATGGGAAAAATGTTTGGCTTTTCGCTGCGTAAATTAGTTTCAGATTCAATGTTCACCTGACCCACAGGTAATACTCGCCTATATACTATAAATTATGTCCGAGTTAGAATCACAAAAGTTCCATTCTGAGAAAATTATTTATAAGCCTACTAGTCGGGGGCGTATTTAAGTGTCCACTGACTGGGGGATTCAATTACTTTTACTCGTAGCTATATATTCACGAGGGTGCTCAACGCATTTTGAGTATAAAAATAGAAGGGAGAATTTTCTTTTCCTTAAAAACTTTGTTATTATTTAAAGTTTTATTTACGTAAATTTTTTTTTTCAATGTTAATAAATATTTTTTTAAATTATAACTGCATTTGTTTTTTTTTATGACAGAATTCTGTTCAAACTGATTCTATCAGAGGCGTAACATGTCTGATCAAGACCGGATCCGTCAACTTTATCAATACCTGATCAGTGGTCAAGTCTGACCTGATCCAAGCTTGATCAAGACCTAACAGGAATTTCCACTCGGGTAAGCAAGCTCGCCGAGGAATGACTCAATTGCAGAAACTCTCTCTCTCTCTCTCTCTCTCTCTCTCGTCTCTCTCTCTCGTCTCTCTCTCTCGTCTCTCTCTCTCGTCTCTCTCTCTCGTCTCTCTCTCTCGTCTCTCTCTCTCGTCTCTCTCTCTCGTCTCTCTCTCTCGTCTCTCTCTCTCGTCTCTCTCTCTCGTCTCTCTCTCTCGTCTCTCTCTCTCGTCTCTCTCTCTCGTCTCTCTCTCTCGTCTCTCTCTCTCGTCTCTCTCTCTCGTCTCTCTCTCTCGTCTCTCTCTCTCGTCTCTCTCTCTCGTCTCTCTCTCTCGTCTCTCTCTCTCGTCTCTCTCTCTCGTCTCTCTCTCTCGTCTCTCTCTCTCGTCTCTCTCTCTCGTCTCTCTCTCTCGTCTCTCTCTCTCGTCTCTCTCTCTCGTCTCTCTCTCTCGTCTCTCTCTCTCGTCTCTCTCTCTCGTCTCTCTCTCTCGTCTCTCTCTCTCGTCTCTCTCTCTCGTCTCTCTCTCTCGTCTCTCTCTCTCGTCTCTCTCTCTCGTCTCTCTCTCTCGTCTCTCTCTCTCGTCTCTCTCTCTCGTCTCTCTCTCTCGTCTCTCTCTCTCGTCTCTCTCTCTCGTCTCTCTCTCTCGTCTCTCTCTCTCGTCTCTCTCTCTCGTCTCTCTCTCTCGTCTCTCTCTCTCGTCTCTCTCTCTCGTCTCTCTCTCTCGTCTCTCTCTCTCTCGCCTCTCTCTCCTCTCTCTCTCTCTCGTCTCTCTCTCTCTCTCTCGTCTCTCTCTCTCTCCTCTCTCTCTCCTCTCTCTCTCTCTGTCGACAATTCTGTCTTCCACTCCGACCCCAATCGCTGGTTCGATCCACCCGCGCCTGCACCGGATACGATGCCATCAGTCGAGCGGTTTGAAAAGTTCTGGGGGGCTCTCTACGGTCAGGCCCCCAATCTTATGGTGGAGACTCCAGCCCTCACGGAGTTTCGCGCGTTTCGTCATGTACATCGTCGGCAACCCGCGGAATTCTCGCGAATCACTCAGGAAGAGGTTCGATCTACTTTACGAGGTATGAAGAACCACGCCGCTCCGGGTCCTGATGGCATTAACGCCTTTTGGTGGAAGAGGTTTACCTCTGTTCATGACCATCTGGCCCGGATATTCACGGCATTTCTCGATGGTAGTGAGCTTATTCCTGAGTGGTTGGTAGAGGGGAGGACTGTGTTGCTCCCCAAGAAGGGAGACTTGTCCAATCCGGCGAACTATCGGCCGATCACGTGTTTGAATACACTTTATAAGCTCTTCACCGGTATCTTGAATGAGCATATCCTCCATGATATACAACCAGTGTGGCAGCAGATACATGAACAGCGAGGAGTGACGCGGGGACTGTCAGGTTGCAAGGAAGGTCTGCTTGTCGATCGCTGCGTATTGCGCAATTCGAGGCAGTACCATCGCAATTTGTCAGTTGTTTGTGTCGACTATCGCAAGGCATTCGATAGCACGAGTCATGAACTCATTTTCCTACTATTGGATTGCCTTGCGGTAGAGGACCACATAGTGAGGTGTATCAAAGATCTTGCACCACTTTGGAGAACGCGCTTCACCATAACATCTGGTGAGGGTAAGCTGACTTCGAGGTTGGTGCAGTATAGGAGAGGAGTCTTTCAGGGTGATACTCTGAGTTCTCTATTATTTTGCATCTCACTAATGCCGCTATCTGTCGCGCTGCGTTGTGTTGGAGGGTACCAAGCCTGAAAACCCGGTGATAGGAGGCATCAGGTCAGTCATGTGTTTTACATGGATGATCTGAAATTATTTGCCTCAGGAGAGCGGCAACTTAAGCTTGATACTGTCGCAATGTATTCACGTGCGGTCGGCATGAGTTTCGGATTAGACAAGTGCGCCGTCTTCCATATGAAGAGGGGCAAGGTTGGTGGCGAGGTGGATGATCTTCAGCTTGTGGATGGAAGCGTCATACATCATCTTGGCGCCGAAGAGTCGTATCGATATCTTGGCTTCAATCAGCGTTCCGTAGTGCAAACTGTGGAAGTCAAAGAGACTCTTCGCGAGATATATCGGCGGCGGCTCAGGAAAGTTTGGAAGTCCGAACTTTCCGGCAAGAATAAAGTCGCAGCAACGAACATGTTCGCTGTCCCGGTGCTTCTTTACTCCTTTGGTGTTCTCAAATGGAGTAGATTTAAGCTGGATCAGCTGGACAGAGATACCTGCAAGCTGATGAACATTCATAGGAGTCTCCATCCACGTTCTTCGACTCTGCGTTTGTATTTTCCGCGAGAGTGTGGAGGACGAGGACTTCTCAGTTTGGCGGCTCTTCATGATCGTCTAGTCCTCGGTTTAGCTTGTGACGTCCTGAATGGCTTGGATCCACACTTGGAGTTCGTGCATGATCATGAGATCCATGGGGTTCAAGCCTTTCTATACAAGGCAGCGGATACGGCAGCGGCTTCCCTTGGTTTGGAATTTCGTCGCGGCCGGGATATCCAGTTAGCTAGTGATTCATTAGCCATCATGGCCAAACCTCGGCATAGAGCGACCATCAAGACGGCGGAGCAGTACACCTTACTCCGCCAGCACGGTGATAGGCCCGTGCATGGTATATTCTTCCACCATGTGGAAGAGCAGGGTCTTTCCGTCCAGCTGACATTCGTCTTCTTGAAGTCAGCTGGCTTGATGTCCGAAACTGAGGGTTTCATCTGCGCACGTCAGGATGGCGTGATAAACACTCTTGTCTATCGAATTCGTGTTATGGGGGTGCACGTTCCGGATACTCGATGTCGGATGTGTAAGCAATCCCCGGAAACTCTGATGCATCTTTTGTCGGCTTGTCCGACTTATGCAATCGCGAGTTATATCCACCGTCATAATGCGGCTTTGAGAGTGCTGTATTATCATTTTCGGCACTCTTATGGGATTTTCGATTGAGAAGTTCGATTTCTTCCAATCAAATGAGAATCAATCAAGAAGAGATAACGGGTACAGTAGAACTCCTATAATTTCGACTCGACGGGGGAACGAATTCCGAGTAGTCGAAAATAGTCGGCCGAGCTCTTATTGGCCAAGCGCGCGTAGTGGGGAGGTCAGCGAGAGAACTCATTATGTTGCTCTCTGTCTTCGGCCATCGGGCAACAGTGAGTAAATAACCCCAAAGTACATTTTTCCCAATGATTGAGGTTAGGGAAACTCTCGGGAGCATAGGGCTATGCGCCCGGAAGATGATGGGACTGAGTGGGGACTGAAAGCACGAAAGTGGGGACGCAGTGACTCCGCCCATCGAAAATAGCCGGCTCGAAATTACAGGAGCCCTACTGCATTCACTATAAAATCATGTTCATTTGAAAATTAACAACCAAATGATAGTTGTTTCAAATAAAATTCTCATGACAAAATTAATTTTTTCTGTCAGTGTATTCGTCTCTTCATTGTTTCGACTGCACTCTATGCAGGCTAATAATGCCACAGAAACCATGGAAGACCTGAGTCGTTCAATCGTCCGATATTGCAGGATCCTATTATGTCTATTTGTCACACTGACTAAATAGGTACCGTAGGTCTCTGAATTCGCGGCTGACGACAGTGGTTCCACGCGATGAGGTCCGGCTAAGCGGATATCCATCTAAGTACTAGTCATACTGAACGCCACGTATTCTGAACGATTACTGTGCCTTTTTCGTTGTAAAACGTACTTGGATATCTTTAAAGGCTTGTACTTCAACAAAATAATCTCTTCTTTCAATTTTAAATGAAATTGTTCTCATTTGAATCAAACAAATGAACACCTTCAATCTCAGGTCATAATTGAACTTCAGCTTTTAGCTCGAATCCCCGAGTCAAAATTTTACCGGGTCTCCCAACGTAGTTTCAAGGTCCAGTAGTGGGTTTAGGACGTTGAAAGTACGTTGTTCAGTGTACAGGCTCAAATGCACCGATTCAACCTACTTTCGACGTAAATACCGTCTCTTTTTTCCATTTTTACCAGATTGTACGTTGAAATTAGGTTGAAACTAAACGTATCCCCAACCTTCCTCAACCGTACATTCTTTCTTTCCTTCTTCCCCCCTACCCTCTCCACACTACCAGTTCCATTTTAACATCGATTAATTGATTAAATCTTGCATAAATTAATCGGTGGAAGAATGGCAAAAATATAAATATTATTAACTCGGTGAAACAAAAATGGGAAAAAAAGAAAAAAACGGATCGGTCCATTGGTTCTTGAGATATCCCTGATGCTTGTAGTTCTGCCGTGTTCCCTTTCGGTCACCCATCCTTTTTCTGGTTTTACTCGCTACTGCTCAAGCTCAGTGATCGCAGGATATTCCGGTATGCTTCTGAGCTGTACAGTTGCTTGTGGCGAGTTGTATTTTTTTCGGGTTTATATAAGCAACTGATAAGAAGAAAAATAGGAAAAAACAGAGAGAAAGTAGGCAATAGAGTAATACAGGAAATTAAGAAGGAAGGAGCAGGGTGAGGAGATGGGAGGGAATTAGAGTCCATATAGGTCTAAGGCGTTTAAGGATCGGACCCTTCTTATAAAAGTCAGTGAGTATAAAGATCCGATACGTGTAAGAGTTAGTTGAGTCTGAAGGATCACGCGAATCTAAGGGTCAGTTGAACCTAAGGGTCAAAAGAGTACGAAGAGTCAGGAGAATGTAAGGGTCAGTTCAGTAAGGGTCAGATAAGTAAAAGGCTCAGTTGAGTTTAATGGTCAGTTCTGTTCAAGTGTCAGTTGAGTTTAAGGGTCAGTTGAGTTTAAGGGTCAAATGAATCAAATGGTCAGATGAGTATGAGGGCCAGATGTTTTTTTTTTAATCAATAAGCGTAAAACCTTCAGTATAAGGCCAGATGGGTATAAGGGTCAGCCGAGTCCAAAGAATCATACGAATCTGAGGGTCAAAAGGGTACGAAGGGTCAGTTGAGTATGGGTCAGATAAGTAGAAGTCTGAGTTGAGTTTAAAGGTCAATTGCGTCTAAGTGTCAGTTGAGTTTAAGGGTCAGATGGGTCTAAGGGTTATTTGAGCCCGAAGGATCAGGCCAACCTAAGAGTCAGTTGAGTCTAAGGGTCAAATAACTACAAAGGATCAGGCGGATTTCAGGGTCAGTTGAATGTGAAGGATCACGCGAATCTACGAGTCAGCTGAGCCTAAGGGTCAAAAGAGTACGAAGGGTCAGGCGAATCTAAATGTCAGATGAGTAAAAGGCTGTTAAGTTTAAGGGTCAGTTCAATCTAAAAGTCAGATGACCTCGCTCTAGGTTCACCCAGGTGAACCTAAAAGGCTCACCTGACCCTCAGAATCGATCTGACCCTCAGACTCATTCAATCCTTATTCTCGTCTTAGACTCATCTGACTCTCAGGCCCAATAGGACCTTCGCACTCATCTGACCCATAAACTCAACTAACTCTTACACACAACTGGCCCTTAAATTCAACTGACAGTTGAACTCAACTGAGGTTTTTAATTATCTGACCCTTACGAAACAGACCCTTGGATTCGCCTGACCCTTCGTCCTCTTTTGACCCTTAGGCTCAACTCACCCTTCAGACGCACGATTGTTTGAACTTCGAACTAATGTTATTAATGTACTAATACTAATAATTTAGTTACGTGAGTCTTTAAGACGGTAATGAACTTTTTAATTATCGTCAATAATGACCTTGATACAATCAAATGTAAACGTCGAAACTTACAACATACGTTAACAGAAAACAAACGTGATGAACGTTGAAACTACGTCGGGAGACCAGATAAAATTTTGACTCGGGTCTGTATGAGAAAAAAAAACTGTCTACAATGAATTTTCCAATAACTTCTACTCCCCTTGCAAATAGAAACCATAAAATTTCATATCCGCCACAATTTTATTTGCATCCATTCGAATGATTTATACTTTTTGTCCACAATTCATTTTTCATTTTGTAAAGTGGTTTTCTGAATGTACAAATGTTCCTTTACCATTACGTGGATGGAAAGTTTTTATGAAAGCATTACCCTAGGCAATGCTTGAAAAGTACCTATATAAGAGGTAGAAGTAGAGAGGGAAAATGGAAACACGTGCGTAGTTCATGGAGCGTTTTTCATTTGCCCTTTTACCACTTCTCATACCGCACGAGTTTACGTACGAAAAGTCCCGGATACACCTCTTGCCGCAGTTATAAGAACATACAAAGAGGGTTGGGAGCGCGGTATATTCGGGCAATAATTCAGTTTCACATTGAAAGCACCTGGGTTTACGGGGGCACTAGTCGGAACACGCTAGCGCGCTTACGGACGAAATAGCACAGTCAAAAATACTATTTACCATTAGGCTGTTCCTATTCGAAACGACCAAGATTAAATCTCAATTTTCCAAGTTGAAAGTAAATTCCCTCGTGGAGTTAGGCCTTCAGCAATTATTAAAGAGTCAATATTTGACGGGCAAATTTAATTTTGCCTCGTGGTTTATTCGAGAAGCTCATCAATATTATATCAAATGGGATGATAGGCAAGTTAATGATTTTTTTAGTCAAAGAACATTTCACTTTAAACATGGAAGCATTGAAGGTTTAAGTTATCACTTACATTGCCAGTCGTCTGTTGGAAATTTCAAATAAATTTTTGTTCAAACTTACTGCTAAATTCTAGCAATCGTGTGCCATATAGGGCTTTTCAGAATTTTCACCAAAACCCAAATAAAAAATAGAATGTGTCCAGGAAAATATTGTAATTTCAATTTGTGTTTTCCAACTCTATTGTCATTTTCAGACCTTGCACGGTGTTATTGACCCTGGTCTACTATTTAACAAGGAAGACAATGATTTTTCCATCCTTTCTAACCTCTATGAAGGTCAAAATGCTGCAGTAGAAATTGAAAGTCAATTTAATCTTCCAACCTGATTAATACTTTTACTTGCTTTCTCAGCGAAGGGTGGGGAGAGCCTAACCGCACCCTACGCGGGGACAATGCAAAAGAGCTTAGTTAGGTAAGAGGGTTAACGTCACCCCGGATGTTTCTGGACGTCATTGTGTGTCGAGACGACGTACCATAAATACGTCTAGGCGAGCACGCTCCTGAGTTGGCGCGCTGCGAGCTTGTAATCATGACTGTATTCCAAAAATTCTCGTTGGTTATAATGAGTCGAACACACAGAGAAAAGAAGTTGATTCACTCAGATGTGAAGAAGGAGATATAGAGGGGGACTTTATAAATTGAAGAGGGAAGCTTATCAGCAACAAAGGTGAAACCTAAAGGCCACGAGAATCAGTTATGAGGATCATATCACAAAATTAAAAAAGGGTCAAAACCGAACGTTAGAAAAAATAATGAAAATTAAGGGTTATAAGAGTTAGGTATAAGGTCATAAATAATCATAAAATGAGGGTTAGAAATAAGAGTCGAGATCAAGGGTCACGAGACTCAGCCGTGAAAGTCAGAAATAAGGCTAAAAAATGTAGGTGAGAAACAATGGTTATAACTGAGGGTCATGAGAGTCAAACGTAAGGGTTAGAAGTAAGTAAAATTTTCAAGAATATGAGTCAGAAATAAGGGTTTAAAGAAAAGGTCGGATTCAATATTTTGGACTCTTATTTCTAACCTTTACGCCTTGCGCGAGATACTTCGATATGACCATTGTTTCGTACCCTCTCAATATCTTTAATAATTATTTCTGAGACTCACACCTATCGTGACCCTCACATTTTACCTCAATTCAATTTCGACTTTTTAAAAGCTTATTTTTTCACCTTTATTATATTTTTGAGATTTATTTCAAATCTTTTTTGTTGACCTTTATTCTTTACTCCTATTCCTGACCCTCACATTTGAACCTAGTTACCGTTAGTTTTCATCCCTATTGAATTTGGACCTTATTTTTTTACGCTCATGTCTCACTCTCGCGGCCCTCAGTTCTGACTTTTGTTTCTGACTCTGCGTTTTGACCTTTATTCAATTTGGACTTTACTTCTGATTCTTATTGCTGACCTTTCGGTTCCTCATGTCTGAAACATAATTAACGAATTTTTTAATTTTTAAGGAAATTTATTGCCAGAAAAATACCCAAAAAAATAATTTTCTTACACTAGGACATCGCCTGAGGACCTTCAGCCAACTATTTACATATGGACATAAGTGTTTCGTTCTATTTTTGATGGTGTAGTTGTAGCCCAATGAGGTGAAGATGATACATTAATTAGTTCGAGTGAATGGATGAAGATACAGAAAATAGTTGATTATTCCGACGCTACTCCTCTCAAGGCGTCATTATAACATAATCATCTCTACGAATGGATTGTAGATTTTCGAGGCGGGTGAGGGGGGATATTTAAAGCGGGTTCTACTATTAGGGTTGCGCTTGTAGCAAATGTCAAGAATATGATCCAGCTTATTTATTGCAAAATGGAATGTTAATTGGTCAAATCTGTCGAGGATTGATATGATTTTGGTATATTCGTAAAGGAAGGAGTTTGACGGGTCGTGGAGGGGAATGGCGAATGTTTGTCATTTTGCGGAGCGTGGTTCTTCCGGCAATACCGATGATTTGTTGCGTTCCAAGCCTGGCAACTAGGAGGCGGAAATAAGTATAGTCCAGTACTAGTTAGTATACCGCCTTATAATATTTAACGATATGTTAAGTAGTGAGGTCTTTGTTTTTGTAAGTAAGGTTTCGAAACTTGGAACCTCTGGTAATGCATTTTTTTTTACAATACTGGCGTGTGCTCTGAATTTCAGGTTGTAATCAATGTCAACTCCTAGATATCTAGTGTGAGCACGGAGAGAAATATTCAATAAAAATTACGTATCTTTTCCATAATTCCGGAGCGAAATGTGTTTGTAAGAAATTTTACGGAACTGTCACCTAATTTTTACCTAAAATCATGGAATTTTTCCAGAGCGTTCCGTCATTTTTACCTGAATCTCCTGTGAAAAATTACGATACCGTCACTTAAATTTTCTGAATCGATTCCGTAATGGATGAGCAAACTGTAAGTTCTGTAATTTTTACTGAACATTTCTCTCTGTGAGGGGATGAGAGGATTTGGGTGTTTTGGAGAGTGATATGAGAGTTGAATTTTTGTGAGTTTAGATAGGATTGAAGGTATTGAGATTTGGACGGGTTGAGGTTTAGTCGCCATTTGTTCAGCCATATTTGTATCACACCTGCGAGGTCTTGGAGGTTTTTGTTGTTGTGTCTCAAGTTTTTCTATGCCCGGTGAGCGCAGTGTAATCCGCGAATTGAATCAGATATTTAAGGGGATTGGGGGTTTAGAAAGGGTTGGCGAGGATGTTGAAGCAGAAGATGTTGNCATAATCATCTCTACGAATGGATTGTAGATTTTCGAGGCGGGTGAGGGGGGATATTTAAAGCGGGTTCTACTATTAGGGTTGCGCTTGTAGCAAATGTCAAGAATATGATCCAGCTTATTTATTGCAAAATGGAATGTTAATTGGTCAAATCTGTCGAGGATTGATATGATTTTGGTATATTCGTAAAGGAAGGAGTTTGACGGGTCGTGGAGGGGAATGGCGAATGTTTGTCATTTTGCGGAGCGTGGTTCTTCCGGCAATACCGATGATTTGTTGCGTTCCAAGCCTGGCAACTAGGAGGCGGAAATAAGTATAGTCCAGTACTAGTTAGTATACCGCCTTATAATATTTAACGATATGTTAAGTAGTGAGGTCTTTGTTTTTGTAAGTAAGGTTTCGAAACTTGGAACCTCTGGTAATGCATTTTTTTTTACAATACTGGCGTGTGCTCTGAATTTCAGGTTGTAATCAATGTCAACTCCTAGATATCTAGTGTGAGCACGGAGAGAAATATTCAATAAAAATTACGTATCTTTTCCATAATTCCGGAGCGAAATGTGTTTGTAAGAAATTTTACGGAACTGTCACCTAATTTTTACCTAAAATCATGGAATTTTTCCAGAGCGTTCCGTCATTTTTACCTGAATCTCCTGTGAAAAATTACGATACCGTCACTTAAATTTTCTGAATCGATTCCGTAATGGATGAGCAAACTGTAAGTTCTGTAATTTTTACTGAACATTTCTCTCTGTGAGGGGATGAGAGGATTTGGGTGTTTTGGAGAGTGATATGAGAGTTGAATTTTTGTGAGTTTAGATAGGATTGAAGGTATTGAGATTTGGACGGGTTGAGGTTTAGTCGCCATTTGTTCAGCCATATTTGTATCACACCTGCGAGGTCTTGGAGGTTTTTGTTGTTGTGTCTCAAGTTTTTCTATGCCCGGTGAGCGCAGTGTAATCCGCGAATTGAATCAGATATTTAAGGGGATTGGGGGTTTAGAAAGGGTTGGCGAGGATGTTGAAGCAGAAGATGTTGTATATTAATGGGGAAAGGGGGAACCTGAAGGAACCCCTTGCGGGGAGTAGAATTCTTGAGGGTGGGCGTTTCTCATTATTATAGTCTCCTGTTAATTAGGAATTGTTGTATAATTTTGAAGAGATATGTGGGGGTGTTTAATTCATTTAGTTTGAAGACTAGACCTTAACGCCAAACACTGTCGAAGGTTTACTGAACGACAAGAAACAGATTGTTGGTTCTCAGGTTGTTGTGTTTGGCGGTTTCTTATTTACTCTAAAGCCAAATTGGAAAATTGTAATGCTGTTAGGAATGGCGGAGTTTAGTTGTTCTTTTCTGATTTTTTCAAATATCGTGCGCAGGGAAGGGAGGAGAGTGATGGGTCTATAACTATCTACTTGGTGTACATTTTTGTTCGCTTTAGGGACGAGTATTTATTAGTTTCTTTTTTCCATTCGGAGGGAAAGTGTGAGTTTACGATACAGAAATTGAATATTTTGCAGATGTGGCAGTGAATTGGGCTTGAAAGGTTTTTTTAGAAAAGTGCGTCGGATGTTGTCATGACCTGGAGTAGTATTTTCAGCGATCATCAACGCTCTCTTGTATTCGCCTAGGGAGATTGGGGGAATTTTTTCGAGAGACGGTTCAGCAAAATTTAGGAAGTCGTCATACCAGTCATTGACTGTGTCGGGTGTGAGATCGTCAAATCAATTGGATATTGTGAATTTATATGCGTCCTGACAGCAGGAGGCAAATACGTTGGTTTTGTCCACGTCAGAGGTTAGGGTTTGATTGTTGAAGGAGATTTTGGGGATAGACATTTCGGGCCTGTATCCACTAAAATTTTTTGATTGTGGACCAGTACCTTCTTTATCTTTTTGGCGCTCAATTGATTTGCCTGCTTTTAATCATTGGTAGGCTCTGAATTCTTGGGAGAGTTTTTGTATATTTTTGGTGAGCAAGTTGATTTCGGCTTTGATGAGTTGCTTTAATTGCTGGGAATTATTAAATTCATTGGTCTGATATGATCTATATTTATATCGTTTTACTTCAATGAGATGAATGATGTACGCAGGTAGAGTGTAGTTGAAGAAATGGTATTTGGTCGTTGGAGTGTATTTCATTATTGTTTCTACTAGAAGGATGTTGAATGGTCTGAACCATATTTCTGAAATTTGCTATTCTCACTTTTGGCCCTTAGTTGTGAACTGTTTTCACCCTCATTTGTAAACTTTATTTTGTATTCTTATTCCTGAGGCTTACTTCTGACCACCCCTGACGCATCCTTCATTTTTGACAATTACCTGTGATATTCACACCTGATCCCTGTCACATTTGGTTTTAATTTTCATAAAGCTCCCGCCTCATTAATAAAATCCCCCTTTTGCACTCTATATGACGCTCCGTCCCTGTTAATAAAACCCTCCTTTTAAAAATCCCTCATATGTCAGACCCACTTTATATGAATCCTTCCCATATATAACCCACTCCTGTTTTCCTTACATTTTTCACTGCAATTTCTGGTGACGATTCCTGAAAATTCTTGATTTAGGGCGAATTTTAACGTAAATTGTTCTCCGTGTAACATTATAAAAAAATGTTCTTCACTTTTCATTTCAATCCAATGGATTTTCTCTCATTGTGAAAATATTCAACTAAAAATGAAAATCAATTTTAAATCCAGTTTTACTTCCAATTTTCGTTGTTTATTTAAGTGATCTAAAAAAGGAAATTTCATATTGATTCGTGCGTTTATTCTTCATCAAACCGAATGCAGCATGAAGAAAAATATAATATCCTTGCCGGAAAGCATTCAAAACCATCATAATCCATATCAACCCGCGGAATCGAACCCACAACTCTACACCACAGTACTTGCTGCGGCTGTCGATAAAACTTCGCGGGGTCGAGATTATTACGTTGGACATTTAGTACACTTTATATACCTCCCGCCCTCCTTTTTCTTACCATTTCCGTACATGCTTTCTGACCAACTTCCTCAATAAACCTGTCTCCGTGTATAAAGCCACCAGAGCCAACCGAATGAAACGGTAAAAAAGAGAATGAGAAAACTTGGAGCCAAGTCAATTCGCAAGTTTTTTAAACGGACTTGTCAACGTCATATCACGTATATCCGATGAAATATAGCTAAAAAGGACGCTGTAAAAGTCAGTATATTTTCTTGTCTTCACGTTTCTGAGGGAAGTTTTACAGAAGTTTAGGTTTTTCTGTGTAGACATTAAAATTCCAGAATACCAGCAGTTTTTAGAGGAGTGCAATTAAATTCAATTCAGGGGAAAAACAATTAGAAAATTTTAGGAGTCAGCTAAATTTCAGGGGAACTCAAATAGTTAGAGAGATAAAGAAGAAGCAGATTTCATTCGTACATGAATTATCACTTGTAAGTGACCTAACTTTTCAAATAATTGAATTTCAAATATTCCGATATTCACCTAAATAAGTTGTTCAAAATTTTACAGAATGTTTCAGTTAAAATGGACATTTTTCATTCATTTTTTCATTACTTTGTGATTTTTTAATAACAATATGTGTCTGGAATTTTCGTGCAAGCCTTATTAGGAATAATTTTAATGGAGTCATTTATTCGATTCAAATAAATCATGGTTGATCAATCTCTCAATTTTCACTGAAAAATTTCCTCTGTGTTTAGTA
Organism: Diachasma alloeum; assembly: GCF_001412515.2. Lineage (NCBI taxonomy): Eukaryota > Metazoa > Arthropoda > Insecta > Hymenoptera > Braconidae > Diachasma > Diachasma alloeum. Next base: position 290,161 of record NW_021680816.1, on the reverse strand, counting down.
TCCATTCTATTGTTTACTTATTATCAATTTCCTCCTCCATGAATCAAACCATACTGCCCCCTACAAAATCAATTGTTATTAATTTTGAATCATCTCCTCAGCTCAACAAAACAACGGGATGTTGAGATCGATGATAAGGTGGAACCCTCAACAGGTTCGACCTCATTGCAAACTCCGCTGATTTCCTACACACAGATATAATTAGTTACTTACAGATATAAAAACTCTACACAAAATTCTCTGTAAACCAAAACTCAGGCTCACCTAATTGACTTCCGTGTTTCGAGTGAACTTGAAATATTTTACCAAACATTCTTCGTTTGACATGCAATATCTCCCGCACCGCTACAAAATTGTTAATTCGTTCGAATGTCTGTGATGTATTCACATAGTAAATAAATCATTCCCGCATTCTATTAATTGCGCCAGGCCACATGATCCAATTCCATTAACACAGCAAATACAGGAAGCAATTATTACATGATCATTAGTTATTTTTATACACAGAAGAATTAAGTCTCCCTTGATTGAATTCTGCCGCTTAAGCTCTGCTTTATGTTTTTGATTGATGTTTTCTCAAATGTTGAGAATTAATTTGAATTTTCAGTTTCTTCAGTATTGAGTGAAGTGGAGCAGTAGATGTCGAACGTAACGCCTCAAATAGCCCTCATTTCATTGCCTTCTGGCATTCAGTAAACTCTCTGGAGATATTCACGACCAAATGCGACGGCGATTAGCTGCGATTTTTGATGGATGTGCAAATCATTATCTCAAAAATTGCGTAAAAATGTGATATCATTTTATTTGACTCTTCTCATTATACGGAGTCTGCGCTCGTGGCTTTTATCCATAAAAAAAGTCCAGGCGTTTTCTATGAATTAACATTTCTTGATGAGATTTGAATTTAGACAATTAAATCTGATGGAAAAGACTCCACTCGGCTCGGAGATTTCATGTATTCGCTCTGCCTTTTTCTAATTTCCATCTTTTCAATTCCGCCGAAAATCTCAAGATTATAATAAGATGCTCTGAATGAAGTGCTATGGGCTTCCAATGGCGAGTTTTCGTTCAATGGAAGTGGATGAGAATAAGGAGAATTGATTTTTTTCAATTTTGATTTGATATTGAATGAGAATTTTATTACACTAATTTGTGCAGATTCGTTGATTTGATTATTCAAACCCACGAAAAACAATGTGCATACAATATGTACTAGCTACCCTAGAGTGAGCACTAATCAATGCATGAGTCAACCACTCACTACGCCTAATGTAAATTCACTAGTTCAGTCAATTTAAACGTTGAGGCGGAAATAAAATTTCTGCAGAAAAAAAAACTACGGTGTTCTGAAAATTGCCGTGATGAACATGTCAAAACATGGATTCCATAAGGTTCTGAGATAGACACCAAGGTTAAAAGGCTCAAAATTCCTTATTTGATTTGTGGCCTTTTCCTTATTTTAATTGGACAATTTCCTGAATTGAGGAGGGGTAAAATAAAGAAATAGATCAAATAAGGGGTTAAATTCAAGTGATAAGATATATTTTATGAACTATACAAATAATGGATCGTCAGAAGACGTCAAAAAGGCCTTTTGCTCTGATCTAGGGAAGTGGGGGAGGCCAGGCAACTTTTGTACACGTACAAAGGGAATGACTCTAATGCGGAAAAAAGGGGAGAAGCTAGTCGTGTCGAGGGAATGCAACTAAATATACAAATAGTAACTGAAGGGGAAGAAACAAGAGAGTGTAGGCTCACTGTTGGGGGGGAATGGAAAGAAATATTGCTTCTGGCAAGGGGGAAATGAGGGGGACAACTCGTACTCACAACTTCCAGGTGTGGTCTGGACTTCCAAAAACTAATCCAAGTCCTTCCGCAATTCCTGAGATGGAGCCTTCGTTCCTCCTCTCTGACTCCAGGGGCACAGTAACTAGAGCCGGGATGAACTCGGGCACCAAAATTCCTCTTTTCTCCAACACAACGGTCCAATGTTCAGACTTCGGGGTATTTTCAAAGAATTGCCTCGTCACAGATTATAAGTCGATTTGATGTTATAGGAAGGGGTAACGGAGGAAATTTTGGTGCCCCTGCGGACCCTTGGGGCCTTTGGGGCTATAACGGTCTGAGGTAGACACCAAGGTTACAAGGGTAAAGTGGGGCAAAATCCCTTATTTGATTACAAGTTTTTTTTATATATGTCTGTGAATATACACCCAAAAAAATAAGTACTGATTCAAGTTGCCGTCGGTTTGATTCTGACCGATTTTCGGTTTGATTCAGACCGACTGACTGGGACTACGCCAATTCGGATTCTGGGTCTGATATATGTCGAAAATCGGTTTATTTTAAGTAGAAACGGGTTATGCCGACATCGGTTTGAATCAAACCAAAAAATCGGTCTGAATTAGGCCGAAAAATCGGTCTGAATCAAACCGAAAAATCGACTTGAATCAAACCGAAAAATGGAGTGATTCACGGCGAAATTCTGGCTGTTCCAGGTAATAGATGTGGGGATACGTTTAAAAAGATAAAACAGCTGGATAAATCTAAACACTTTAATCGAAATATTTTATTTACAATTATTATTTTATGAACACTTCAAGAAAAACGGCTAAATTGTCTAATGCCTCTGATGAGGACTTCGTCTACTTCTTCGACTTCAATATGCGTCTAATCGTTCCCGCCAATGAACTGCCCTCCTCGTTGTACCCTCATCCCTTAAATGCACTCCTTCGTCCCTCCTAGCGTCCTTCCCCCACTACTACGCACTTTCTGGACCTCACTCGCCATTTCCATATTTGGAAGTTTTCCCGAAACGTGGCAGCGTGGGTCAGCTAGGGGGTCGTGCGTCATCAATGAGGGTGCTACGGCGTTACCGGAATAAAACTATAAAACTCTACGTCTAGACTTAATCCTACCTTAATAAAATATTTTCCTTAACATCTGAAATACTTTACAATGTAACTACCCTCGCGTAGTTCCCCAACGTCTAGACTATCTATAACTAAACTGCACACGTAATTCCCCACGATCGAGACACCTAAAATTTTCGTTACTACATAGATAGCGACTTGATTCTAATCGATTTTTCGGTCTAATTCAGGTTAATTTTTCGGTCGGATTCAAGTCGATTTTTCGGTCTGAATCAGACCGATTTTTCGGTTTGATTCAGACCAATTTTTCGGTTTGATTCAGACCGAATTTTCGGTGTGATTCATACACAGAAAAAAGTGGATTAGCTTTGGAAAAATGTTTTAGAAAAAAATCCTGTAAAATTAATGATCAAACCTGAGATTAATTTTAAACCAAAATATACTTAATTTCAGAAGAAAATATTTTCTAAAATCTAGAAAATTGTTTTAATTTTTGAGAGGGAATTTCACAAAAATTTTAAAAAGGGGTGTAGTGATATCCGGGGGGGCTTGTAAAGAGGGCGGTTCTGCAGGGGTGACAAGTTTGTGAAAAGTTTATGAAAGGGTGGGTTATCGTTGGGGTATTTGAAAAATATCTTGGTAACTAAGGGGGGGGGATGTGTATTGAGAATTTACAACCAAAAAAATTAAGTCGGTGAGTTTTTCGAAAATATCTAAGAAACTAAGGAAGATGCTCATTTTTACTGAAAAAGTGGGGGTTTTCTTTTTTTTCAATGTATTCAAATTTTAAAAATTTCAAAAATTTCAAAAATGTCAAATATTTCAAAATTTCAAAAATTTCAAAAATTTCAAAAATTTCAAGAATTTCAAAAATTTCAAAAGTTTCCAAAACTTTCAACTTCAACAAATTGAAACAAAATTAAGAACCACCCCCCCCTTTTTCCGTACAAATTCGTTATCTCCCTTAATTTCGGAGATATTTTTGAAAAACCCACCAACTCAATTTTTTCGGTTATCAATTGTCAATGCACCTCCCCTCCCCTCCCCTAAATTTTCGTAAAAATTCGCTATTCCCATTAGTTTTGGAAATATTTTTGAAAAAATCACATACTCAATTTTTTTGGTTGTGAATTGAGAATTCACAATTCACCTCCCTCCTCTCCCTCTTTGCAAAATCTGAATGTGTACTGAATTCTTGATGTACACCCCCCTCCCCCTGTATGAGGCTCGCCAAGGGGACCTCATCGACAATGTACATCGAGAATTTAGGAACAAATCGATTTGCATCAAACCGAAAAATCGGCATGATTCAGACCAAAAATTCGGTTTGATTCAAACCGAAAATTCGGTCTGAATCAAACCGACAAATCGGTTTGAATCAAACCGAAAAATCGGTCTGAATCAAACCGAAAAATTGGTTTGAATCACACCGAAAAATTGGTATAAATCAAACCGAAGTCGGTCTGATTCAAATCGATTTTTCGACTTGATTCAGACCGATATTCTGGTTTGCATCTGTCTGAGTCCGACTTGATTCAGAGCGTTTTGTTGGTCTGATTCAAACCGACTTTTTTTTGGATGTAGTTAATTAATTCAAAACAGTTGAAAATTCACATCTCAAACAATGAGTTTCACTTTAACTCAACAAATCGAGGGAAAAAAAACAATTTGTACAGGAAATAACAATCTACAAATTCAGTACAGGAAGTTAAGCAAACAAATTTACTGCGCAACGCGCAATTAGATTTAGGCGACGTGCGCATTAACCCCTCGCGTACGGGGCCCTTCTGTTACGAATCCTGACGTGCGCTTAATATCACTGAGATTCGATAAATTCTCATGCATGGAAAATTATAAAACGCATTAGAAATTGAAGCTACACTATCCAGCTTTTGAATGGCGTTGGTGGAATTGGATTATCTTTCGCAGTTTTCGAATTATCCAGTTTTAAACAGAATCATGCGTTTTTACTTGGGTCCATATACGTATATAGAACCCGTCCTTGAGGGGTTAATGGGGCGGAGGAAGTTGATCAGCTGACGGTTTGGGGTGATTGGCGATGGGGAAAAACTTTAAGAATTATTTGCATAAAAAATAGAAAGTGTCGGGCACAGCCTTCCGCACCGAATTTGTAGATTATTGTTTCCTCTACAAATTGGTGTTTTTGAAACTGTCATTGTTTGAGGCATTGAGAAGTGGATTTTCAATTATTTTGTTTACGGACATTTTTAGGAATGCATGTTTGGATATGTTAATCAGGGAAATTTTCTGAGCACATTATTTTTTTCGAAGACATTTTATTTTTGGGTTCCGTGCATAAGCGGGCTAGATTAACTGGACTATCACATCATTTTTTCAGTGAATGGTTTGAAATTCATCGTGAGTACTGAATGCATTTCATTAGAACTTATTGAATTCACCAATGGAGCTTATTCGTTAGGGCTTATCATATAGTTAGTGTCGATTGATTGAATTCGGTACAATGTTTGAATGAATACAGAAGAGACAGAGCAAATGCAATTATGAGTAATTTTATTTGATCCGGCCCACTAAACGATAAGTGTAAACTTACCACACGGAGAGAATTAACATAACGTAACATAGTAGAAGGGTTTTCTTAGAATGTTCCACGGTAATGCTTACCATGTCCCATGGTAATGCTCACTATGTTCCATAATAATACTTATTATGTCCCATGGTCATGGTTACTATGTTACATAGGAATGCCTACCAGGTCCATAGAAATGGTTACCATGTGAATGGAAAATGGTCCTACAGCCATAGGAAGTATCTCTCAAATCACCGGTTGAAATTCGCGATTGTCTCTTGATACGTTCACAAACTCGAGGCGCTCAAGGCTTAAACTCTTTAAAAAAATTAAACAAATTAAACTCTATTTGAACTTTTCCTATTAAATTCTACAATATTTTTGTGCGAAATTTATATATTTTGTTTAAATAACAAAACTTCAATTACATCGAATCAATAGTGCATTCATTTGAAGTAGATAATCAATTAGAAATGAATAAACAATTTATTTGATTCACACAGAATTAGTACACGTCAATAAATTCTTTTCCTTTGTCATCTAAATAATAATTACACATTACTAACTAATAAAGTCATGACTTGTTATCAAACCATTCATTTGATATGAATAAAAATGCAACCGCAAATTGAATTTAGGTTTTCATGGGTTTTATTAGAAGCTCTCTGAATAAATCCATTATTTCATTCAGAAACATAATTTCTCTTTTAGCTGGTTCTTACAACAAGAAAATTCTTGTTCTTGAATTGATGATATTTCTGTGTTTCATTGATCTACTCCTGTTTCATTCCTGGATGGTATTCAATTATTTAGAATAATTGAATTATGTGTTATAGGACACTTTACGTAACATAGGGAGCTCTACTATGTAACATCGTAAGCTGTACTATGTAAACATAATAAGCCTTACTATATAACATAGTAATTATTACATAGTATCTATTGACATACCACCTATTACCATTGAGGAGCTCACTATGCCCCATAGTAACCATTACAATATTCCATGATAGCCATTACCATGTCCATAGTAATACTTACAAAACTTTGGTAACGTTTACTGTGTGCGGATTTCGACCTCGTAATCTTTACTATTTTATTTTCTCCGTGCAGGGCTCCGTTTATTTAATTTCCACTTTTGATGTGTTTTTATTTTTCCAGCAAGGGAATAGAAAAGATAAATTGTACAGTTGATTTACACCCAAAGAGGATAGATCATCGTCAAGTAGGTATACCTATAGGCATAAAAGATCCCTCTTTGACGATAATTCACACCGAAAAGATGAGCAATTAACCTTACATTAGGGTTTTTTTTATCCCGTACATGGAATGCCCTCGAGAAGATATCGGGTATACTAAGCAAGGGTTGATCTATAGTATCGAATCTATGGTAACGTATCTAAACTAAGCAAGTTATTGTTGCTATAAATTATCAATTAGTTTCCCAATGGATTTTTGCGTTTACAGAATATTATTTCTCTTTTGTTCTTTAATTATAGGATTTATGGTATTCATTTTAATGTATTAAAATTAGCATATATGGAAATTCGATGGAATTTGCGGTCATTCTTCGTGTCATTACGTTATTTTCAATTTAAAATGATTTCATTCATTTTTTGGAATCCTCAATAGAAAATATAATCGTAATTCAATTTGAAGAGAGTTTTCTTAGGTTAAATCGAGGGTTTAAGAAATATATAATTCGAATTCAGGTAAAATTTAGCCTGGATTTAACTTAGCTTTGTGCAGAAATCAAGTGATTTCATCGCCGAATTATGGTTTTTTAAGAAACGTTTAGTTTTTCATGCGCTTTCCGTAACATGTTTTTTTTACATACGTGAAGCATGAGGACTCACGAGACAATAATTGAAGACCTATCTAAGACCATCATCAAATTCAAACTCGATCGATCAGGGTTTAATCCAAGTTTAGTTATGATTCGGTTGAAATTTAATGACCATTTACCACAGATTTAACAAGAGTTATAGTTCAAAATTTAGCCAGAGTTGTATCCACGGTCAATAAAGATTTCGCCAAGGTTTGATCAGAAGTTGGACAGGATATATAGTCAAAGCTTAACTTGTCTAACCCTTAAGTGGTCCCGGTTTTCTAGCATCTCACTCGCTCTACAGTGGCGCCCTATAGGTTGTGTATGGTTACGATGCGACCACTTAAGGTATTTATGGCGCGGGGAGGATAGGGGGGGGGGGGGGGG
>NW_021680816.1:280245-282330 GCF_001412515.2 Diachasma alloeum | reverse complement strand
GGTGAAATCCCTCTGTGCTTCTTAAGGATCTAACAACAAAATGTAAGTGAAAAATTGTTTATAATCGGTTTTTATGAGTTGAAGGTTAAATTTCGAATAAAAATAGATGTGGAGAATTTAAAAAAATAAATAAATTATTGGAGAAATTGAGGGTCCGAGATCTGAATCCACTAAAGGCGGGGTGGGTTCAGTTCTCGGACGTGTTTATCCATGTGCTTAACCTCAATCGCACGCATAAAGAAATTTGACAGAAAAACTTGGCACTGTCTTTGAGAAATTCTATTGCATTTCTAGTGGAATTCTATGAGAATTCTCTTGGAGTTCCATTAGAATTCTATTGGAAAATTCTATTCGTTNGGAGGATAGGGGGGGGGGGGGGGTCGAAAAAAAGTTAAGGGTAAATGTTAAGAAAGAGGGCCCACCACCGATTCGATGGTTAAGTTTTCAGAAAGATCGGTGGTGGGGCCCTCTTTCTTAACATTTCCCAAATTCACATACACTGAAGAAAATTCAAACTTGATGGACAATGGATTACCGTGAGGACGTCAGTTCTCGGACGGTATTCAGATCTCGGACGCAGAGCACTCTTACGATTGAATTTCAAATTAATTGTATATCCATAGTGCTCGACGGCCATTTTCTGTTATTCCCTCCAAAAGTAGAATAAATTCTCCCCAAATTGCAATATTTATTAATATTTCCCTAATTGTACAGAATTATTACACTTATATTTATTCGAGGGTTCACACAGTAGGGAGGTTTATGGAGTGTTATGTAGTGTGCGGAGGGTGAAATCCCTCTGTGCTTCTTAAGGATCTAACAACAAAATGTAAGTGAAAAATTGTTTATAATCGGTTTTTATGAGTTGAAGGTTAAATTTCGAATAAAAATAGATGTGGAGAATTTAAAAAAATAAATAAATTATTGGAGAAATTGAGGGTCCGAGATCTGAATCCACTAAAGGCGGGGTGGGTTCAGTTCTCGGACGTGTTTATCCATGTGCTTAACCTCAATCGCACGCATAAAGAAATTTGACAGAAAAACTTGGCACTGTCTTTGAGAAATTCTATTGCATTTCTAGTGGAATTCTATGAGAATTCTCTTGGAGTTCCATTAGAATTCTATTGGAAAATTCTATTCGTTTTTTGGACCATTTATATAGAATTTTATCTAATTTTACCATTTCATTTGTCCAAGAGATATTCGGTTTGAAAAAAACAAATAGATTTTGAGATGTTTAATGAAATTCATAAGTGTAAATATTAGAATTTTTTTCTGCTAATTTTTTATTCGCTTTTGTTGCTAAAATTGCTGAAAAAAAAATCTCAGAGAAAGCGCTAAATTTTTTCATTAAATTTATTCATACATGCGTTCATCCCTGTCAGTGCTCTTATTCTCATAGAGACATTCTTCTCACGTTTTTGAAAAAAATAATGATTCCCAAGAATATTAACAAAAAAAATCATCCATTCTTCGACTCTTTCAGGCCTGTGACACTTTCACGACCTAGAAAATCAAAAGCACCAGAGTATACTTCTGAGCAGTTAGAAAGTGCTCTGACGGCGATCANTCAGTCAGCAAAGAATATAATATCCCTATGTCAACCTTATACCTACGACAAGGCAAATGGCAAGACAAAAGCTGGGATCAACAGACCTGGCCCTGAGTGTATTGTGGGAGAATTTTATGAGAAGAAACTGGTAGAATGGACTTGTTATATGGCTGATAGGGGGTTTGCCGTCACTAAGGATCAATTGCAGAATTCCGTTCACAAATTGATGAAATCTCTTGGCTCAATTACTCTTAATTCATAATAATAATGATTATTCATGGTTATCCCTGACGGACCGACTTCAGAGTTGCGTAAGACTTGAATATTTCCAACATTTCAGAGAAAGTTCAGAGTTCGGTCAAAGTTGGGGCTATGTCGCATTCTGGGGAGGGGCCGGGGGGGTTTACATGTGTTCTCTGAACTCTTACCTGCCGTCAGAGTTAAGAGTTGAGTTTTTTTATTGTTGATCATTACTTATTAATGAGTCAGAGTTAAGAGTTGAGTTTTTTTATTGTTGATCATTACTTATTAAT
>NW_021680816.1:278535-280090 GCF_001412515.2 Diachasma alloeum | reverse complement strand
GGGGGGGGGGTTGCATGTGTTCTCTGAACTCTTACCTGCCGTCAGAGTTAAGAGCTGAGTTTTTTTATTGTTGATCATTACTTATTAATATCTGGGGTGGAAAGGGGTGGTTTACATGTGTTCTCTGAACTCTTAACTGCCGTCAGAGTAGAGTTCTGTTTTTTTATTGTTGATTATTATTTATTCCTTTCTGGGGAGGTGGAGGGGGAGTTTACATGTGTTCTCTGCACTCTTTCCTGCCGTCAGAGTAAAGAATTTAGTTTTTTTATTGTTGATTATTATTTATTCCTTTCTGCGGAGGTGGAGGGGGAGTTTGCACATGGTCTCTGAACTCTTACCTGCCGTCAGAGTTAAGAGTCTAGTATTTTTATTGTTGATCATTATTTATTTCTGCGGTGGGAAGGGGGGGGTCACATGTGTTCTCTGAACTCTTACCTGCCGTCAGAGTTAAGAGTCTAGTATTTTTATTGTTGATCATTATTTATTTCTGCGGTGGGAAGGGGGGGGTCACATGTGTTCTCTGAACTCTTACCTGCCGTCAGAGTTAAGAGTCTAGTATTTTTATTGTTGATCATTATTTATTTCTGCGGTGGGAAGGGGGGGGTCACATGTGTTCTCTGAACTCTTACCTGCCGTCAGAGTTAAGAGTCTAGTATTTTTATTGTTGATCATTATTTATTTCTGCGGTGGGAAGGGGGGGGTCACATGTGTTCTCTGAACTCTTACCTGCTGTCAGAGTTAAGAGTCTAGTATTTTTATTGTTGATCATTATTTATTTCTGCGGTGGGAAGGGGGGGGTCACATGTGTTCTCTGAACTCTTATCTGCCGTCAGAGTTACGAGTCCAGTATTTTTATTGTTGATCATTATTTATTTCTGCGGTGGGAAGGGGGGGGTCACATGTGTTCTCTGAACTCTTATCTGCCGTCAGAGTTACGAGTCCAGTATTTTTATTGTTGATCATTATTTATTTATTTCTGGGGAGGGGGGGGGTCACATGTGTTCTCTGAACTCTTATCTGCCGTCAGAGTTACGAGTCCAGTATTTTTATTGNGGGGGGGGTCACATGTGTTCTCTGAACTCTTACCTGCTGTCAGAGTTAAGAGTTCAGTTTTTTTATCGTTGATTTTTATTTATTTATATCTGGGGAAGGGAAGGGGGTCCATTTGTTCTCTGAACTCTTACCTGCCGTCAGAGTTAAGAGTCCAGTATTTTTATTGTTAATCATTCTTATTTATTTCTGAAGAGGTGAGGGGGCTTCATTTGTTCTCTGAACTCTTACCTGCCGTCAGAGTAAAGAGTTCAGTTTTTTTACTGTCGATTATTATTTATTCCTTTCCGGGGAGGTGGTGGTGGGGTTTGCATGTGTTCTCTGAATTCTTACCTGCCGTCAGAGTTAAGGGTCCAGTATTTTTATTGTTGATCATTATTTATTTATTACTGAGGAGGGGGAGGGGGGGGGCGGTTACAGGTGTTCTTTGAACTCTTACCTGCCGTCAGAGTTAAGAGTCCAGTATTTTTATTGTTGATCATTATTTATTTATTACTGGGGAGGG
>NW_021680816.1:276608-276859 GCF_001412515.2 Diachasma alloeum | reverse complement strand
CCGCACATTCCAGGAGTTCGAGTGTTAAATTTAATTCCCCGCTATAGAAAACCGTAAAATTTCGTCGCGTGGGTACTCAACGGCATTTTCAAACCGGCGTCTCGTGAATTCTAGAATATTCCAAGCGTCCGAGCGCCGAGCCTTGGTTTTGCTACGTCCTTGCGAAATCAAAACAAGTGGTCGTGCACTAACATCATGAGTGCGACGATTTTATTTTTGTGTTATTGTGACGAGTGCCAGCACATTGCTGA
>NW_021680816.1:275535-276410 GCF_001412515.2 Diachasma alloeum | reverse complement strand
GTACGAGGCACATCAACGTAGCGAAAATGGACACCACATCCGCGGCACGGGCGCAGGAGGCTGGTCACCTCAACCGTAGTCCCTTCGTATCTACACACGCCAACAGGATTTCACGGGCATCAGGGGATCTGGACCCTTGCCTACGATCCGCGGCGACTTCGCGGCATGAGGGAGAGAAGAAAGTAATCTCATGTCGAACTTCTCCGATGGCAGCGTCGAAAACATCGGGCCGACTCACAGAGCTCATCTTCGCCAAACCTCAATGAGAACTTTGCCCTCTGGAATACGCAACGTCACATCGAACGCCGATAGGCGTTTTCACTAGGGCATTACCTCTCTGACACATCATCGAGAGGCATCACACACACCATCGCAACACACGGCGAGGGTAAACAAACACACCACTCCAAGCTCACGACCGTCTCAACACATTAGCAACCTGGAGAGCAGCCCACGCCTAGCAGAAGCTAGGGTGACGCAGTCACCTCCATCATAGAATTTTTTTGAGCACAAGCTCAACCGTGATCAACGTATTAATTTTTTGTTTAATGTTTCAGTTTCGAAAAACTGCGTTTTTCACTAAGAAGGGGAGTCATGTAGCGCCTCGCTACATCCACACTCACGTGTCAATACATGGACACAACAACGCATGCAGTTGAGATGACTGGACATCAGTGACATTATCGCCCTCGGTCACTCAACTGTCTAATGTATACTTCTCACTCGCACCTATTGTAACGCGTTTCCGAATTCTCGCCTTTTGTGAATATTATCTTCAGTCTGGCGCTAACCGCCTATTACTCAGCAAGTCGACCACCTGACTTGCTTTTCACTTTTGTATATATTTCTAGACGCGATTGAATAAACGACAATTA
>NW_021680816.1:272130-274513 GCF_001412515.2 Diachasma alloeum | reverse complement strand
AGATTTCTCACCAATTCCGGTGCTGCCGTTTATTGGTTTTCTAGCACGAGGAACTCTCGGGGTAGACGGATAGGTTCCCCATACGTTAGCCCAGCAGGGGTCATTTGAAGGTCGTCCTTCCACGCGGATCTCAACCCTAAAAGTACCAGGGGAAGTGCGTCGAACCAAGCTTCGCCGTGACATCGCAGTGCTGCTTTTAGTTGGCGATGTAGCCTCTCAACCAACCCATTTGATCGAGGGTGAAAAGGCGTTGTCATGATCCTCTTGGTGCTTAGGATTCGCGTGAGCTCCTTGAACGTGTCTGAGAAGAATTGACCACCTTGATCAGACGAAATTCTCAGAGGTATTCCGAAACGGGCGATCCGGTGGTAGAGAATCGCGTTAACTACTGTAGGCAATTTTGCATCAATCAATGGAACTGCCTCTGGATACCGCGTGAATCGATCGACGATGGTCAAACACTAGCTGTGTCCTTGTGAGGCAGGAAGAGAGATAAGATCGACGTGTATGTGTTCGAAAGGTCGCGATGGTGTCTCGATTTCAGCTATTGGTGTAACCTTTGTTTTTCTGGCATTCCAGGCAGTGTTTGGTCCACTCAGAGCAGTCATTATTCATGCTGGGCCAGACGTAGCATTGCGTGACGAGTTTCCATGAACCTCTGCATCCAGGAAGCGCCATTGAAGGCAGCGAGTTGAATACTTGTTGTCTCAGCTGGCCAGGCACATATGGGCGCACTGTACCTGATGACACATCACAGTACAGTGGTTCGTCCATTCCTGGAAGTTGTAGTCGGTCCAGTCGTAGATTCACGTCCGGTCGCTGGAGTAGTCGTTGAAGCCCTTGGTCGTCGCGTTGGGCATCTATGAGCTGTTACATTGTGACAGCGGTTGAGACGGCTTCGACTCGTGACAGAGCATCTGCCACGACGTTGTCTGGGCCCGCGACGTACCGGATGTCCGTAGAGAACTGTGCGATGTAGTCCAATCTTCGCTATTGCCGGTATTGGTATTGGTATTGTAAGGAATTTCTATGGTTCATACTGTCGAACTGTTCATTTTCAATCAAAACAATAGACGAACATTTTAAAAAAATGTCCATTTCTAAGAAGGTCGAAGTAAAGAGAATGCCCCATATATCCCCAAACTCAACTCTGAACCATCGAGAATGTCAAATGGAACAAGAGAGCCTCATACGGTCACCCCTTGACAGTTCTTATGTGTATCCAAAAACCCGCCCCATCCGCCCCAAACACGCCAATACTGATTTCTTAACTCTGACGGCAGGTAAGAGATCAGAGAACACATGTAAACCCCCCGCTCCTCCCCAGAAATGAATAAATAATAATCAACAATGAAAAACATGAACTCTTAACTCTGACGGCAGGTAAGAGTTCAGAGAACACATGTAAACCTCCCCTCCCCTCCCCAGAAATAAATAAATAATGATCAACAATAAAAATACTGAACTCAACTCTGACGGCAGGTAAGAGTTCAGAGAACACATGTGACCCCCCCCCTCCCCAGAAATGAATAAATAATAATCAACAATAAAAAAACTGAACTGTTAACTCTGGCGGCAGGTAAGAATTCAGAGAACACATGCAAACCCCCCCGCCCCACCCCAGAAATAAAAAAATAATGATTAAACATAAAAAAACTGAACTCTTAACTCTGACGGCAGGTAAGAGTTCAGAGAACACATGTAAACCTCCCCTTCCCTCCCCAGAAATAAATAAATAATAATCAACAATAAAAAAAATGAACTCTTAAGTCTGACGGCAGGTAAGAGTTCAGAGAACATATGTAAATCCCCCTCCCCAGAAATAAGTAAATAATAAACAACAATAAAAAACATGAACTCTTAACTCTGACGGCAGGAAAGAGTTCAGAGAACACATGTAAACCTCCCCTCCCCTTCCCAGAAATAAATAAATAATGATCAACAATAAAAATACTGAACTCAACTCTGACGGCAGGTAAGAGTTCAGAGAACACATGTAAACCTCCCCTCCCCTTCCCAGAAATAAATAAATAATGATCAACAATAAAAATACTGAACTCAACTCTGACGGCAGGTAAGAGTTCAGAGAACACATGTAAACCTCCCCTCCCCTTCCCAGAAATAAATAAATAATGATCAACAATAAAAATACTGAACTCAACTCTGACGGCAGGTAAGAGTTCAGAGAAAATATGTAATCCCCCCCCCCAGAAATAAATAAATAATAATCAACGATAAAAAAACTGAACTGTTAACTCTGGCGGCAGGTAAGAATTCAGAGTACACATGCAAACCCCACCGCCCCACCCCAGAAATAAAAAAATAACGATTAAACATAAAAAAACTGAACTCTTAACTCTGACGGCAGGTAAGAGTTCAGAGA
>NW_021680816.1:228583-271948 GCF_001412515.2 Diachasma alloeum | reverse complement strand
CCCCCCCCCTGCCGTCCCCATAACAAAATAAATAATGATCAACAATAAAAATACTGGACTCTTAACTCCGAAGACCATTAAGAGTTCAGAGATACCCCTAGAATCCGACATAGAATCCGACATAACCCCAACTCTGACCGAACTCTGAACTTTCTCTGAAATCATGGAAATATTCAAGAGTTCAACTCTGAAGTACTCCGCCAGGGATCATTTAGTGTGTAATAAGTTTATGGTTATTGGAATGAGAAAAGATCTGTCAAAAATATTTTTTACAATTGATTTCCTATATTTTTCCTTCTCCCAAACCCCTCTCATTTCCTTCGTCCGAGAACTGAAGTGGGTCAATTTTTGGTGTCCGAGAACTGAATTCGGGGAGCTGTGTTTTGTTTTAACAAATATTTATCGAATTCCGAAGTTTTTAAATAAAAATCAAACGTGTTCTTGTCCCAAAAACATAAAAAATGACTATGGAAACCGCAAACTTCATATTTGACGGGAAAAAAAACGAAGAATCGGTTATTGATGGTCGAGTTACCCTTAACCGTCCGAGAACTGACGCCCTCACGGTAGTAATTTTTTTAGGAGAGTGCCATTAAATTCTTTTTAGTATTATGGTATTCTCGGTAAACAACGCCCCCTTCCCCCCCAAATTTTTCAAGGAAAATTCGCTAGCTCCTTTAGTTTCGGAGATATCCTTGAAAAACTCACCGCCGCGCTAAACGACTACGGTTGGGGGGGGGGAGTTTGTAAATTTGTAAATTATTTTTTTCTTTGCGGCTCTCTGTCTCATGCAATGCGTGCAAGAGAGGCAGATTCAGCCAGGCTACTCCCTCTCCGTCATTAAACCTCAGTCCGAACCTGCGTGCTGCGTGGAAGAGATCTGTAGGTAAGGTTAGTATTTTTTACCATTCTGGAACAGTAATTTTTATACAGATATTCGTAAAAACTACCAAGATATGTAATAATTTTTATCCGCGCATACTGGCAATTTTTACTCAGATAAGAACAAATATTATCCGGAATTGTTCATTATAATTTATCCACACTAAGGATATTTATTACTCCAAAAATAAACTGCTAAAGAATTACCCTTCCATCCGGGTAATTTTTACCTCGATTTCACTATAATTTTGACCAAAAATTTCTCTCCGTGTACATAGCAACGTGATTGTTCGTGACACTATCTTCCAATGGCTCCGGTACGTTTGGTCCAAAATCTTTTCGTACAACGTCAGTTCGTCCAATGAAGTTTTTGGTCCAATTTTATTTCGTCCAATCATTCTTTAGTCCAATATTTTCTTTGTCCAATGTAATTTTGGTCGAAGCGTGGTCACTACTGTTGCATTGCACTCACGATTTTCGCACCTCCAATAATAGGCTTCTCCATTTTTTTTTCGAGTATCTGAGGGTGTGCAAAAATCCACGCACTGTTAGTTTATCTCGATCTTTGTTTGATGGAAAAATTGTTTCGTACTCTTCCTCATTCGTATCCATCGTGAACTGTCCATAAAAATTCAATTGTCTGGGTTTTTTATACTTTTATTTCATTCACCTTCGATCACTAGACACTACGTTGTTCGTTTATTTATTGTGCGAATTTGAATTCCGATTTGTCTTCGATGGTAGTTCTAAAGGCACTGTTGTACTGGGTTTGTACGTTGCTCGCGTGTACGTGAATCTGGTTTGGTGTCGTTATCAATGAGTAATTGGTTTTGAGTTTCTCGGGCTTGTGTTTGTATTTACCTGTGTTTATGGTATGTTTATGCCGTTTAATCTGAGCCGAATTGGACGTATTACTCATCATGAAATGATTTTTAAACCTAGTGATTTTTGGACGAAATGAATTTTTGGAGGAAGTGATTTTGGACGAGATGTCGTTTATGCCGTTCAATCTGGGCCGAATTGGACGTATTACTCATCAAGAAATGATTTTTAGACCTAGTGATTTTTGGACGAAATATATTTTTCGACGAAATGTCATTGGACAAAATGTCATTGAACGAATTTTTTTTGGACCAAATCACCCCTATCCTCTTCCAATAGCCCAAAAATAATGAAAACTAGAAATAATCAAAGTCAAGAGATTAATCTTGACAAAAGTGCTCGTACCAATTTGGAAAGTTCTGTATTTCTGGAATTATTCAGTTTTGAAAAAACCATGCATTCACACGTAGGTATATACGCGTTGTATAGATAACTGGTTTGAGGGGGTTAAACGCCTTACCTGACTAAGCTTTTTCCCATGGCTCCTGCGTAGCGTGTTATTATGCTCTTCCCACTCCAGCGCCGAGAAGGCAAGTAAAAGCATTAATCAGGTTAGAGGATCAGAGGGAATAATCTACTTGCTCCAAGTCAACTGAAGCAAGGTGAGAGTCATCTAGATGACTGTGATCCGATCAATCCGGATTTCGAATAGGGAAGTATCAAATCTCACAAATGCATGGATCAACCATGACGGCGTTGAGATGCATCACTACTGCTTCGCAGTATTCATTGTTCTTCGCACGAATTTATAAACATTACGTTTCGATCCATTCATGATTGAATAGTAATTCAAAAACAAATATGTCCAAATACTCATGATGATACATGTACTCAACCTAACCGTTCAATTATCCTCAATAGTATATTTACTAAATCGATGTCGGAATAACCTATCATATACATCCATGCACTGCGCATGTCTGCAACCTCGACCATGCTATAATAAAGTGCTTGACACGTGAAAAAATCGAATTGCTCCAATTAGGTGCGGACGGTAAATATCGAATGATTTATCCAATTCCATTCTCATGTTCTATTGACGTGAATTTCGCATGAAGTTAAATAAATGATAGGCAGTAATGCTATGAGATCCTGGACTAGAGGAGGTCACTTAACTTAATTGTATTATCCCATCACTTCGTATCCGTCAAACGCCGTTTACGGACATTGTGAAGAAAAATTATGTTCGTCACTTTTCTGACTCGTGTGATTGCATTTCTCGGCTTCGCCTCTGACGAAGTGCTGATCCAAGACTTAGCCCAAGCCCTGATTGAGCATTTCCAAGCTTTGGTCCAGGGCTTGATGAGCCCTGTTTCTATCGTCGATTCCTACTTGGGTAGTCTCGGTATCGTGCGCAGCCCTACACGGAAAAAAAAATATTCTCGAATCGGGTATATAATATTCCGGAAACCGGTGTATTATATTCCGGAATCCGGAATAATATTCCTGAATCCGGTATATTATATTCCGGAATCCCGGATATTTTATTCTCGTTTCCGGAGACATCCCCAGAGGTTTGCCGACTGTTCAAAGGGTAAAGGGAGTATCGTGAGATATTTTCCGATAACAAACTTTTGGTTGATCGCAGTATTTGGGGTGCAAACATTTTTTTTCCGTTTGAAAATCCGTAAAATAGAGTTTTTCAACCTCTCAATGCACTGTTGAAAAATTTTCACTGAATTTTACGGATTTTAGTCTTGAAATATCGAACAAATGACAGTTTCACTGAAATTTCAGAAAATTTTGTCACTGAAAATTTAGGATTTTCATGAAAAAATCCATGGAAATTGTCAATTTCAATTGAATTATTCCACACAGAGAAAAAAAGTGGATTAGCTTTAGAAACTAGTTTCAAAATTTTAGAAACTCCTGTTCTTAAGGGGAGTCCTTGGGGGGATCATAAGAATTAATCAATTTAGGGATTGTTTTTAAGAACTCGTATTTTCTAAAACCAATGCTGAATTTTTCTCAATTTTAGAAAATTTTCAGATTGAACTAGAAAAATGTTGCCGAGGCATTTAAAGGGCGTAAGTGTCCCATACATAGGGAGGGGCCAGATATTGGGAATTTCAGATGTGTTGGAGGGGGAATTTTGTAAAATGGGGGAAGGGGGATTGTGAATTAACAACTCACAATCCAAACAATTGAATTGGTGAGTTTTTCAAAAATATCTCCAAAATTAAAAGAGATAGTGAATTTTTATTGAAAAATTAGGGGAGGGGGAGGCAAGCTGTATTGAATTTTCGATGTACAACATCACCACCACCCCCCTCAATTTTCGTAAAAATTCAATATCTCCCTTAGTTTCGGAGATGTTTTTGAAAAACTCACCGACTCAATTTTTTTGGTCGTGAATTGTCAATTCACAACCCCCCTCGCCCTCTTTGCAAAATCGCCCCTCCTCACATCTGAAATTCCCGATATTTGAGCACCCCTTCCTATGTATTGGGCACTTACGCCCTTTAACTATCTCGGCAGCAATTTTTTAGTTCAATCTGAAAATTTTCTAAAATTAAGAAAAATTCAGCATTGGCTTTAGAAAATATGAAAATTGGTTAATTTTTATGTTCCACCAAGGATAAAGCTTAAGAACAGGAGTTTCTAAAATCTAGAAACTAGTTTCTAAAGCTAATCCACTTTTTTTCTCTGTGTGGAATAATTCAATTGAAATTGAAAATTTCCATGGATTTTTCCATGAAAATCCTAAATTTTCAGTGACAAAATTTTCTGAAATTTCAGTGAAACTGTCATTTGTTTGATATTTCAAGACTAAAATCCGAAAAATTCAGTGAAAATTTTTCAACAGTGTATTGAGAGGGTGAAAAACTCAATTTTTCATATTTTCAAACGGAAAAAAAATGTTTGCACCCCAAATACTCCGATCAACCAAAAGTTTGTTATCGGAAATTATCTCACGATACTCTCTTTACCCTTTGAACTGTCGCCAAACCTCTGCGGATGTCCCCGGAAATGAGAATAAAATATCCTGGATTCCGAAATAAAATATCCCGGATTCCGGAATATAATAGACCGGATTCAGGAATATTATTCCGGATTCCGGAATATAATATACCGCATTCCGGAATATTATTCCGAATTCCGGAATATAATATTCCGGAATCAGGAATATGTTTGTTCCGGAATCCGGAATATGTGTATTCCAGAATCTATAATTAAGAGTTTCCCGTTTTATTTCACACGGGTCAAACTTCGTCATTTTCAAACTTTTTGAGGATTAAACGTTGCTAGGATCATACACGGCAAAAGCCATGCCTTGTGAGAGTCGCCCGCCGCAAGGTTGAAACGATCACGAGGGTCGAATAACAAAGGCAGGCAAAGTAATCTCACTGACCATTTATCTGGTTATAACTACATATTATATCCACCGAAAATTGGGCATTCCATTAATAAATGTGGAAAAATTAATCATTTGTACAAAACTTCAAACTTCAATTTTACAATGGTTCATTTTACCCCGCTATCCATTTTGCCGCTCTCTCCTATGTATAGAATAGTAGATTATGCACCAAGTGAGGAAGAAAATGGGACATTCCACCCTGCGTGTGGATTACTGCCCGAGGCAAAGGCGGAAGTCAACCCCTTTGGTTCGGGTGGTAATTCCGCACGTGGGCACAACTTCTTTATTTTACCTCCCTAGGTAAGAAATATACTATCTCGAGTAACAGATCCCACAGTTTAATGAATAGCGCATCACGGGATTAAACAGTTTCGGCTCGAAATTTTTCTTTCTTATTCAAGATGTTCAAAAATGCTTTAAAAAAATCAAAACGTCGTTTTTGATGATCAGAATTTTTTGATCGTAAGTCCATACGGCCCTGAAACACCTTGAACATTTTGAAAATTCCCCGAGTCGAATATTAGGACCTGAATTCCCCCTTGAACACCTATCATGAGTAGGAGGACCAGGATGAAGTTAGGGTGTATTTACATTTAGAAAGACCCCCTGGTTTCCGCCTGAACGTGCGAGTTATTTCCAAATTCCGAGGGTTCAGGAGAAAAACAGGAGGTGTGTTAAACCTATTTATCGCCTGCACCCCCTAAAATGTTTTCCACTCCATCCCTCCTGGAAAGAACCTACAAACCCTTTCGAGATATTTTTTTTTATTTTTTATTATTAACATGGGAAGTACGGGTGAAAATTAAGGTCATACTCAAGTGTCATGTATAAGGGTCAAAAATAACGGTCAGAAACGACAATCAAAAACAAGGGTGGGAATTTCAGTAATTTCCACCGCAAACAGAAATGAACAAAATAGTGAGCTACTCAATCATCCTGGCTATCAGGGTTAATTCAGGGGGATTTATGATTCCTTTTCATTCGACAGGAGGAGAAGGGGAAAAAGTATCAGTTGAGAAGGGTTTTTACGCCTTTAGGATGAGGCAGGATCATATAAGGAGTTATTCAGGATGTATAGGATGAAGAAAGGAGGAAAAAATATCTCAAGGACGTAATAAGGGGAAATAAGGTCCAGATATACGACTCGAGGAGGTAATAGGAGAGAATAAGGTTCAGATATTCGACTCGAGGAGGTAATAGGGGGGAATAAGGTCCAGATATTCGACTCGGGCCAGGCAACAACTTTTCTGAATTCTCAATCTATTGAAAATTGAATTGCATGTGATGTTCCATTTTCACGATGAGTTTGGAAATTCACGCTTTCATTGAAGAATCAATGATTATTCAACATGAAAAACCCAATTTTTTTTAATTTTCAAGATGAATGAGAAATTTAGTGAACACTCTCATTTGAAATTGAATTTAACCTCACAACATAGAAAATTCCGATGACACTGTGACTAGAATTTCAAGAAATTTTTAACAGTAGTATGCAGAGCCCAAAAGAAAATAGAAAACAATAAATGAATAACTGTCCTGCATTGGTGTCCGACCGCCTGACAAGTCAATTGAGTCGGTTATAGCATGGCGCCGACCCGTGTATTTTACCATTTGTGAAAAAAAACGTTTGGACAAAATTGGACCAAAAAATGTTGATAGAACTAGAAAAAAAAGTGACGATTGAATATTAAAAGTTGATTGGATATCGTGCGAAATTTTTGAACATTTTTGGTACTTAATCAGTGCGACTTTGTTAATAAATTGAACATAATTAAATGTAGGCATGGTAATTTTTTTCAGATTTTTATTGAGTCTGATTTTATGCAAAAAATAAAAGTTTGAAAACGGACGGTGCGGTGCTCATCGAACTAGTTCAAGAAGAATAATTGAGAAATCGACTTTCCATGGCTTGATAATACATTTACAATTTTTATTCTGTACTGGATCCAATTGACTTTCATTTGTAATAACTCACTTATACTCGGTTGCCCACACTATTGAATTCAAACTAATCCACACCCCTATTGTACCACAATCTCCATGATACTCTCCGTCAAATGAAGGGATTTATTTAATGGATACAAATGAAATTGTTCTGCGGATAGTTTTGTCTTATCGACGTCAGTTAGCGTTACACTAACTGCATAGTTTCCTCGGTAACTCGGTATTTTCGGTGCAGAAACCCCCTATCGAATACCCGTCTTGCGCTATTGTTGGCCCACTACCCGTTACTCCATTGCTCCGCTGAGGCATTAAATGACGTTGAAACTTGAATGAGAATATCTGCAACTACGGTTTGCTCTTAGTTCCTCGGAAGCTTTTCATGTGACTGAATCATCAAATGGGGGCTGACCATTTACGTCTGTACCTTGCTTGCCCGCATGAAATGTCCAGCTATATTGTGGAATTTGCTTCACTTGATAGAATGGACGGCTTGGTGACATCGTTTCTTGTCCGGGAAATTGGTGAAACCACTGTGAACTTCTGAAAACTGTTTGATTTATTTCTGTTCCTGAGTTAATAGTTTATTGAGATTTGGATAGAAAGTTTTCATTCGATGGAATTCATCTTTCTCATACATGGTGGCCCAAATGCGTTTGCACACTGATAGAATGATTCGTTTATTTCAAACGAGATTCGTTAACAATTAACGAATGGTAGAGTTGAATGTGACCAAATAGATAGATAGATATATTCGCGGCTGGTCGATTAAACTCCCAAAGTCACCTAAATCTTACGATTTTTTGTAATTTCTGCTTTTTTCCCCTGGTCAGTCTATCAGCCCTAGCCCTGTGCCTTTCACCAGGGTAATAAGGCTGTTTACATACAGAAAAACCTAAACGTAAATTAGGTTTAAGAAATCGTCTTCTACGATTGAAGTTGAAGCGTAAATTACGCTCAAAATCATCGTAAATTACGTTTATGTAATCGTAATTTACGATGATTTTGAGCGTAATTTAAGCAGTCGTAAATTACGATGATTTTATTTTGTTGTTTATATTTAATGGAAGAACCGATAAAAAGTGTAATAAGAAAAAGCGTTGAATCTTGAGAGTTTCATTGGCTACTAAGCCAATCCGATGCTTCTATCAAACAAAAGTTTCTAGACAAAGGTTTCGAGCCTGTCATTACAACAGGGAAAAGAAAAGTTTTATTAATTCAGAACATGGCCAATTCTAAAGAGTTTCTCTCGATTATTCCTACTCGTATACGTTAAATTATCCTCGTGGCAACATGTGAAATAAATGGGACTCACTATGACACTGCAATGACGGTAGTGATTGATCTCGATGAGAATGATACTATTTTCGGGAAAATCGAACAGATAATCATTGATCCCCACAATCCAACTCGATTATATTTTTTAGAAAAAAAATTCTATGTCAATTACTTCTATAGCCGTTACCATGCTTACCAAGGAACCAGATCAGACGAATGGCTTTTCATTCCACAAGATAAATTGATATCATTTTAACCTTCTCATATCCGTAGTCTGCCTAATGAAAAATTGTATGTGAGCCATCGTCATCTCCTATCATCTTTATATTATTATATGTTAAAAATAATAATTTATTTCTTGTCATCTCAGAAATGTATAAAAAATGTAATTAAAATTTCGATACTTGATAGAAGGAGAATTATAATTTTTTTCATCAGTTTCAACGATAAATTTTTACTATTAGAAGTAGTCAATTTGAATCATGATCTAATGTGGAATAAAGCGTAAAAATCATAACATACGGTTATGAAGATGATTTTTTACTATTTGTTAAACGTAAAATACGCTTTGTTTAGGCGTAATTTACGTTTTGATAAACGTAAAATACACTATGTTTAGGCGTAATTTACGTTCAGGTTTTTCTGTGTGTACTGCCACTTCATTTAAATCATCTGATTCCAGAAAAGCCTGGGCCCAGTTTTATTATGACCAAATAAATATTCGGTAATAGTTAACGAACGGTTCACTTGACAGGTGAAAGTCGAGTTAAACAAGCCTCCTCCTAACGAATAAATATTTGGATAGGCCCTACCCTCTAACCAAATCCATTTGTTAATAATAACAGCCTTTCTATCGGTGCACCAAAAAGAGTTTTGGTGCCAATCCCACACTTCAACCACACGGAATGAAATATTCAGTAAAAATTACGGAACAATTCACGTAATCCACAATGGGGAATCGTTTTCTGGCAACTTTTATAGAAATGGAAGAGAAGAAATCTGAAACGTTTAGTGAATTTTCAGGTTCATCGATGAACGAAGTACGAAATTGTCACGTAAATTTTTCCCGAAGAAGTAAAATATTACAGAAACTTTCCGACTTATTATGCCTCTAAAATAAAAAATTCTTGAACGTTCAACAATTTTGATGAAGTTGGTGAGTTATTTCTACGTTCCGTTCCGTAAAATTTCTCAATCGTTGGGGAAAAATTATGGAACGACTTGTTGTTTCCACAGCGGTGAGTCATCAGTTAATTTTTACGGAACAAAGATAGTTATTTTCATCACAAGGTCCACAAAGTATTTTCTGACGAATGTGATTATAGGCCTCGCCTTCGGCTCGGCCAATAAAGCCACATTCGTCAGAAAATACTTTGTGGACCTTGTGATGAATGCAATTTTTCATCAGAAGGCCCGTAAACCGCGATTGTAACCTCGCTTCGCTCGGTTAGATCGCGGTTTACCGGGCCTTGTGACGAAAATAGAATTTACGTGGCGATTCCTACAATTTCAGTTCCGACTCACACTTTTTATTCAATTTTACTTCGCTCGCGGATTACGTTTCGAAACGTAATTTTTACGTTTTTTCTGGTAATTTTTATTGAATTTTTTTCTCCGTGCACACAACCAAAGCCGTCAGTTTTTGGTCGATATATTTAATAGTTCCTAAGATGGAACGATTATTATCCAAAATTCTGAAGAAAAAAAATGATTAACGCATCGTTCACTATTCATTTTCACACGAGGATGATTTGAAAGGCCATATAATATGAATATATGTTTCTTTATCGTTCAGCTGCGCTTGTCCTACGACTGTTCCAAAAAAAATTTCCCCACTCGTACACTGATAGAATTATTCGTTTATTCCAAATGAGATTCGTTACCTATTAACGAATGGCCGAGTTGAATATGACCAAATAGATTTTCGTTAATAGTTAACGAATAGTGTATTTGAAGAGTGAAAGTCGGGCCAAACAAGGCTCTTCAAATATGCATTTGTTAACTATTAACGAACATACATTTGGTGAGACCGAATAGACCCTGGCCTCCAACCAAATTCAGTCGTTAACAATAACTAATTCTTTCTATCAGTGTCTTAGCATTCCCTCTATTTTAAACATGTAATGTAATTTACTATTCTTCAAACGAAAAGGTCCGAATTATTTGGTTAAACCAATTAATTACAACCTCTGGCGCATTGATTAGTGATATCCTACCTTTCCTATTCATCAAAAAATATTTTTTCATTACTCCTCTTCTCAATGAGAAAATAAATCATTTGTTCCGAATTTTCTTGTTATCCCCTCTCCTATTTTCCGTTTTTCACCTCCCCTGAGGGTCCAACTCAATTTCTACCATTGATCCATTCGAATTTATATTCGTTGCAATCGGTGCGCTCTCTAGTACACTTCCAAAATGAGTTTACGACGAGAACCGTTGCGACCCTCTCGAAAACGCGCGATTGTCGAGAAGGCCAGCCCTCCGGTGAAATCCAAACTCCCCGGCGCTCATGTCATGTATACGAGGAGTTGTTGAGTAAATCGTGAACATTTTCTACGGTTTTTCCATTCTTTTTTTGTGGTTCGTTCGCGGGAATCAACAACTACGCTTAATAGAACTCAATTTATTAGGAATGAAGGACACGAGAGTTTAATAAAAAAAGGGAAAACGGGGAAATAGAGTATTCTAAAATACCGCGGAAAAAACTTGACAGTCATGGGATAAATAGAATAAAAATTACTGAACGGTGTACCGCAAAAATTCCTGTTATATAATTTTATCTATTAAATAGAATTTTTCACACACCTGCACGGAAAGTTCGTACTTTGCTCCCGCTCATCAAGGAGCAAAATACGAACTTTCCTTTGCAGGCGTGTTAAAAAATAGCATGTGCACCTCGGGCGAGAAAACATGACTTTCCGCCCTTGATGCACAATATACTATTTATACTATTTATCTATTTGAATCAATCAATTCATAGGAATTACCCGGTAAAATTGCAATTCTATGCAAAGTCAAAATTCACTGTATATTAATGAAATTAAAACTTATGGTATCAACTTAAGATTTTCCGAGCCCTCAGATAAAGATTAATGTCGCTGTCAATTTCAGAATTCTGAAAACCTAAATTTGAAGATAGAAAATTTGCATAAATCTTGGGTAAACAAGTGAACAATTGCATTTTTTCATAAATAAGTATAGTTATTGTTGCTAATGAATTAACAATTTGCTTCCGACTGGGTTCTCCTTTTAAAAATTCTTGTTTGACTATTCTCTTTTTCTATTTTTTTATGTCATAGTCCTATCATCAATAGAATTGTTATCAAAATTTGATATATTATTTCATTCTGTCACATAATTCTATATTCAGATCCTCTTAAGACTCGAGTTCGTTTTCAGTCCAGGTTTAATCAAGGTTCAATCAAGATTTAAACAGTGTATAGATGGGATTAACTAGGGTTTATTCAGGATTTAGCCAGAGTTTAACCCAGATTCTGTCGAAAGTTAGTCGATATCATGAGTCAATATATATAACTATTCAATGTAATAGACTGGTACCTGCTTTTATTAGAGATAGAGATTTTAATATAAAAACTTATGACGGTATTGTGTAACTTGGTAAGCAATGTTGCTGTTCTCACCATTTTTGAACTTGATTAATTGTTATTACTGATAATTCTTTCAGTAATCATGAAAAAAAAATTTTCTCCTTCACATCCCATAAACAATGTGCTGTGAATCAACAACGAATTGTGCGAATCCCATCGTATTATGGTGGAATCAAGAGGGTATTGTTATTACTCATAATTTTGTGAGCTGTGACTAATTCCAATTTGATGAAAATTTTTTGAGTGATCGTTAAAAAATTGATATTTAGAAAAAAAAATTTTTTTGAATCTGCATGAAAAATTAAATTTTAATGGATGTCAATGAATAGAGTTTATTAAAGTCCATATTCATGAAACAATTCAGGTACACTGTTAGAAATTTTCTGAAATTTCATGGAAAATATGACAGTAATTGGCTGAAGGCCCTCGGGCGATGGCCAGTCGCAAATTCTTACAGGAACTTGCAACGAATTTCGTTAAAAATAAAATAAATATGCCAGTAAATTTCATGGGAGTGACATTGAATCGGATTTAAGGGAAAAATGTTTGTGAAATTTCAAATTGTAGTTGCAATTCAAAGAAATTCATGAGTTTTTTAGTGGGAGTGAGATGGAAATTCCACAACTTCAATGGAACATGAAAATTCAGAAACGGAATGAAATGAATTTTCAAGTTTTCCCTGAATTTTCCCGATTTTTCTGAATTTTCACGGAATAATTTAACCAAAAAATCAAGTATTTTATAGGCTTTCACATCATTTAAGCAGAAAATCAATGGAATATTTGATTTTTCAATGGCAATATTTCCGACTGGTCATGGTCGCTATTGGACGTGTTTTGGTGTGTCTCTTAGAAAAGTTTGTTTTTAAATATTTTTACTGCATAAATTCTTCGACCCTGTGTCTCATCGTGTACTAGTGGTCATTTGCTTTTCAACAAAGCCTCGTTAAAGGGTGTTTGCTTGTCTCATGCTTGAAAACGTCGAAACATTGTCAGCGAGTCTACCAGAGCATAACAACAAGTATTCACTGGTCACAGGATGTTCATTTCTCCACCATATGAAGTGTCTGAATTGACCTTCAACCATCTCATCGCATACTTAATCCCAGTAGATCAATTAATCGGTGGCTGTGTTAAACCTGATGCATTCTGTTTTTGTTTGCATCGCCCATTCTACTGAGGCCTGCAAATTAGTATCATTTCCTGCACCATCACAGTACCGTCATCTAGAATTTCAAAATGGAAGATGCATCGGGTGACACCCCTCTTACCGACATGACGGCAAACCAGCTCTCTGTACTTTTGGAACCGATGGTAAAGAGGGTAGTCGAGTCAACAAATGCAGGCCTCCAGAAATCCATTGACAACAACACAGATCAGATTGTGGCTCTGAAAGAGTCCAATGAGACGTTGAGAACACAGGTAAATAATCAAGCAAAACAATTAGATGATCTAAAAAGGGGAAAGAATCTCATAATCTTTGGTCTTAACGTGGACTGTCCACCACATCAACTTTGTGAAACAGTAATCGAATTCTTTGCAAAGTACTTAAAAATCTCCCTCTCTCCAGTGGACATAAACCTTACTTACAAATTGAGTAAAGACAGGAACACATCCAAAGCTCCCATCATGGTTTCATTCACAGCAACACAAACCAAGAGCCTTGTCCTCGGTAAAGCTTTTATGCTCAAGGGCACGCCTATTTCGTTGGCAAACGACTACAGTAAAGAGACTCTAGCACAATGCAAGGCTCTGCTCCCGTTGCAGAAAAGTCTTCGTGAGATGAGAATCTCTGTCTCTCTCAGGGGTGGTGATCTCTATGCAGGACGAAAAAAGATTTCGAAGGAGGAAGCTGAAGCCCTCCTCAACAATCCTAATCATTCTTTAGATGCACTAAATGCACAGAAGTCAGAGTCACACGGAGAAGCCACTGTAACCAAAGGTGATAGGAAGAGAATGAGAGAAATTGAAGAATCCGAAGAAAACGAAGATACGGAAGAGGATGTTGACTACGATTTAACACCAGCTGATACCTCCAAAAGCATCCCTCAGACCAACAAAGACTTCTCCTTACGTAGACCTTTTGCCTCTCTTTCCAAATCAAAAAATGTTAGAATCAAACCTAAAGCACCGAAAACAAACACGAACAAAGACACCAAGGAAAATCCACCTAAGGTTAAAAAGATCTCAGACAACAGTGGAAGCACACCTAACGGCCACAAAAGTATGGACAATTATATTCAAAGGAATCCGGTTGATGTATCCAATTCCTCCTCACTCTCCAGTGAGAGGAATGTTCAATAGCAATTACGAGGCCAGTGTCCCTTCACGTCCAGGATAACACATGCAAAACCGACGAGCAGCAACAAAAATTCATTTAAACCATCGGTGCTATTCTGGAATGTAGATGGGTACAAAAATCTAACGTACAGCGCCAATTTTGTAGTCAATTTGCTCTCCAAATCCAACATAGTAGGCATAATTGAAACCTGAAAGGGAGAGCTACTTCCCAGAGGGCCAAATTTTATGAAAGACTTCGACTTACTTCCATCTCCAGCAACAGTTACCCTTGGTCCTGGTCGAGGATCTGGGGGCCTATTTCTTTTTGTGAAAAAATCCCTGGGATCTTCGGTATCTAAGGTAATTAGCATATCAGAAAATTGGATTATAATCGACAGCACTGTGAACAAATTCAGAGCCATATATTGTCTGGCTTACTTTGTCCCATTTGTAGACCCAAATGGTAATATTGACAATTTCTTTGATACATTACCAGATATCTCTGACTCTAATCCAGAGTGTCCAATATTTCTACTGGGCAATTTTAATTCACGTATTGGAGAATTGAATCAGCTGAACGAGTGCATACCTCTGAATCACCACCTTGCTCCCATCAGGTCCTCACTAGACACCAAACTCAATTGTAGAAGCCCGAGCTGGACTGCAGAATTGGAGGCATTGGGATTCACTATTCTCCATGGCAGGACAACATCCGATACACCAGCACAATTCACATTTTATCAGGACAATGGCGGCAGCTCAATAGATCAAGTTTGGAGCAACCAAACGGGACTTGACCTAATTGTGGACAGCAAGGTTATCGCTCATGGTGGAAGATCCAAGCACCTGTTGTATGGATTCTCAGTTATCAGAGATAATCCCAATCCGTATAGTTCAGATTTCTTGCCTCTGCAGGAACCTGCGGAGAAATACAAGTGGTCTCCCAGCGTAGCCGCAGTACAGAATTTTCGGGCTTTCTTCGACTCATCTCCTCTTCACAAGTCGGCTGAGAAGTTTTCCCTCGGACCAACTTCTTACGAATCTAATAGCCGCCATCAAAGTAGCAGCCTCGAAAGCGGGTCTCTGCGAAGTGTCCAAGCCTGTCATGATCTCGCCGAAGCCAATTGCTCCAAAATGGATAGATAAAGATTGCCGTAAGCTAAATCAGGAAATCCCTACACTTTATAAAATTTATCAAGAAAGTAACTGCAATTATCAAGCCCTACAGGCATACCTCGAGGCGAAGAAAAGACTAGCCAAGACCATGAAGCAAAAAGAGTACGAGGAGAAACTCAAGATAATGCTTGCTCTCTCCAGTGCAAAGAATCCTACTGAATTTTGGTCTACCTATCGCAGTCTGAACCCCAGACCATTTCAATACTGCCCCATCTTCACCGCGAAGTGGGTAGCATACTATTTGTCCAACTACACAGCTTCATCGCTGGTGCGAAACAACATCGGAAGGCGTCCACCATCCAAGACTGGACCTCAGAATCTCACCCGATGAATGTCGTAGCTGCTTGTCCAAAGTGAGTAACAACAAATCACCTGGCCCAAATGGGCTTTCAAACGAGTTTTTCAAAAATCTCCCTGACTCTGGTATTTCCCTCTTAACAAACATTTTCAACTCAACTTTAGAAACAGGAAAAATACCAGATGACTGGGACCTAGTAAAAACAATCATTCTTCACAAAAAAGGCAACCCTGAGGACCCTGGAAACTACAGAAACATCTGTCTTTTCAACTGCATAGCTAAAATTTACACTCAGCTGATTGCAAAGAGGCTCCAGGACTGGGCAGAATCAAATAACCTCATTCCGGAGCACCAAGGTGGCTTCAGAGAGAAGAGATCCTGCACGGACAATCTTTCTACCTTGTTGGCAACGATCCAAATTATAACCAACAAAACGGGGAGATACCTCTACGCCATTTTCGTGGATTTTCGCCAGGCCTTCGACTCTGTAGAACACGACAAGCTCTGGATCAAACTGAAACATATGGGTCTCCAATCGAAAGCTCTAAATTCCATCAAGGATCTGTATAATAAGCTGAAGATGTACTATGTGATCAATGGTGAAAGCTCGATGTCGCTGGAAATCAATAGAGGAACACCACAGGGTGAATCTCTGAGCCCTCTGTTATTCCTTCTATTTCTAAGCGATATAGAGTCATACTTTCGTAGTGCTGGGCTCTCTGGAGTTGGTCTTGGCGGAGACCTGGATACTCTAATGTTGGCTTTTGCTAACGATATTGTAATTTTCGCAGAAACCCCGATGGATATCCAGAGGAAGCTGAATGTCCTCTTCAAGTACTGCAACTCGTTTGGATTAACGGTCAACACGCAGAAGACAAAATCTCTGATATTTCACCATAGTCCGCACTGCAAACCCCCACCAATTTTGAAATATGGTGAATGCACCCTAGAGATCGTCAAATCATATACATACCTGGGCATCAAATTTATTAGCTCAGGGAAATTCAACCACGCAGCCGATGATCGCATCGCAAAGGCCAGTCAAGCCATAGGAGTTGCAAAACGCCCTCTCTGGGAAGCAAATCCAAAGTCCTCTTATGCCCTGGAAAAAAAATCTTCAAATCAACGATTGCAGCAATTCTCTTGTACGCGTTAGAGATCTGGGTGGACGATCAAACTGGTGTTGTGGAGAAAGTAGACGCTCTCATGTCAAAATACTATAAAATCCTACTAGGCTGGCCCAGATCTACTCCTCATTATATTGTTCGCCTAGAGACCAAACAGACGTCACTTGCAGTGGATATATTGAAACGGAAAATAAACTGGCTCACAAAACTACTGTACATGGATGATGTTCGTTACCCAAAGAAATGTTACATCAAACTTCTATCAACCTGCAACTCAAAATCGAATGGCCCAAATTGGGTGAGAAGCTTGAAACTAACCCTGGAGAGTCTGGGATTCGGTAAGATTTTCGATTCTCAAAACCCTGAGAGTCTGCAGTCAAATCGTGACAAAATCCTTTCAACACTCAAACACCAAATTTGGCATGAAGACATGTGCAGAGCAACACAGTCGAGCTATAGCACTACATATCACCCAGTATTGCTGGATGCAAACTACTTGCACCTAGACGTAAACCTGAAGAAACTGAGTCTGATCAGCCGAATTAGAGTCTGCTCCACATCAAAGGCTTCCATCCATTGGAATGGTCAATTTGTCTGTTTTGACCCGGATCTTCCCTGTCCTTGCTGTGGCCCGGATGATCGTGATACAATTTTACACTTTGTCCAAGTCTGTCTAGTTTTTGACGCTTTTAGAGAAAATCTGATTACGTCATCGTCATTATTTTTTACTTTAAAAACGAACAGTCATGAAAAAGTGGAAAAATTATTTCTTTTCCTGGTGAAAACGATAAAAGCAAAGAAAATCATTTTATAATTTGAAACATTTTATAATTTAATGTGTCTTGACAGGACTATAGGTGTTTTAGGTTTTTATGTCGTTTACCACTAGTGCAACTGTTTTTCTTTTCTTTGGTGCTTATTAAAATGACTACCATGACCATTATCTCGAAAATTTTTAATGTAATCTATGTATACATATTTACTTCTCAAAGGAAACTTGTAACCCCCTTGTATCAAAGCGTAATGCAATAAAGTACAATAAAGAATTGATTGATTGAATGGCAATATTTCCTGAAATTTCAGTGGAAATTAAACACAATAAAAATTTCCAGGATTTGGCCCGAAGATTCAGACGAAAATTTTCAACAGTGTAATTCAATTGATTCTTTTTAAGGAAATTACGGGAAAAAAATGAAGAAAAAAGATTACATACCTGCATACATACATACAGACACCATCTAAAAATTGTATATTCGAACTTTTTAGACCATATTTAGTAACCCTAATACAAAAAATTGGAAATACTCGGAAGCAAAAATAAAATTGGAATAGTGTTAAATTATTCGTCGCTGGCTAGCAGCTAAATACCGAAACTAGTTCATCTCCGCAACTTTGGGAATTGAAAATAAAGTCAATATACGACACGCTACATGTTAATGGAGGCATGTCAATAATCGCAGTACGCAGAACCGAGTACATCCTTTGTCACGTACGAACGTATGTATTTCTCAGGTGAGTTTTACGGCGTCCGCACATGCAAACACAGCCTCGAACTCCCAGAAAGCTTTTCCCGGTTTCTGTAGGTAATACACGACTGGGATTTTCTAGAATATTTTCTCACAGACGTAGCATGAAAAAGGGAGCGAGCGCCGGAATTGAAACACGCACGTAGGAAATGTCAATGCTCGGGAAGCGGGCCAAGACTGGCACGAGACTGGGCTCCGGGGATGAAAAAATGAGAGTCTTTGAGGGTCTGCGAGACTTGAGTCTGCGTCTCTCAAAGAGTATTGCTCAGCGCTAGTATACATACTTTTGAGAGACTCTTCGCAAGAGACTGTGCGATACTATTGTATTAGCGGACCAGAACCAAGCGTCTATGGGCGAGAGACTCTGGGTCTCTTACTGGTTCCAATAATTAATTAATCATTAATAACTCCCCCAATTATATTGGTGGAGTATAATTAAGTACATCAATGTACGTAATCCGTCAATCTAATCATGATAGTAAAAAAAAAAGAATTCGACCTAACGGTCCCCCATGTTACCCAGCGGTCACCCATCCAGTTACTATCCCGGCTCGATACTGCTTAACTTCGATGATCGCTGAATGTCCGGGAGTCCTCTAGGCCGTGCTGTTCCTTCTGACACTGATAATACTTTTTGGGCTTATATAGGCAATTCATGGAACAGGTATGATAGTGCTATGTGTAGTGGGGTAATGTAGCCTAGTGAATGGAAGGGAAAATAAATGAACAATGAGGTTAAATAGGATATCAGGGTAAATTTAGCGGTGGGGTAAAATGGGATATCGAGGTAAATTGAGCAGAGGTAAGTGGGGTAAAATCGTATATCGGGGTAGTTTGGACGGTGGGGTCGAATGGGATATCGGATAAGTTAGCAGTGGGGTAAAATGGTATACCGGGGGAAAATGGACAGTGGGGTAGAACGGTATATCGGGATAAATTGGTCAGTGAGGTCAATTGGGCAGTGGGATAAAATGGTATATATCGGGGTAATTTAAACAGTGACAAAGACCAGGGTTTCAGGGTGGTTTAAACAGTGACAAAAAACGGGATTTCGGGGTAAGTTAACAGTGGGGTAAAACGGTATATCAGGGTAAATCGGGCAGTAGGGCAAAGCGGACAGGGTAGTTTTTACAATAGAGCAAAACGGTATACCGGAGTAAATTGGGCCGTGAGGTAATACGGCCAATTACACAGTAGACAAACGGATAGTGCAGTAAAATGGGATACCGCTGGAAATTGAACTGTCAGTAAATCGCTGCGAGGGATGGAATGAAGGTGAGGGGAGGGGGGAGGGAAATTAAACATGTAGTGACGCGGAAACGACATGACCCTTGCGACGTTTGACCCTCGTGAGATATGACCCTTGCGACGTTTTATCCTCGCGAGATATAACCCTTGCCTCGCTTGGCCCTTGTGCGGTTAGTGCTTCGGACGTTTGATCCTTGTCGGGTATGATCATTGAGACGTTGTGCCCTCGCGAGCTATGACCCCCACGAGATATGTGACCCTTGTAAGGCATGACGTACCAAGTATGACCCTCATGATATTTGACCCTTGCGAGGTATGATCCTCGAAACATATCACCCCAATATCTAATTTTATTAGTGATCAATAATCCCAATCAATCTGGTCTAATTAATGAGAGAATTAGATTTACCACAAAAAAATTCCAAGTCCCGATCTCTCGATGAGAGACTCCAGTCTCTGGCGCGGAGGCAAAGACTCATACATACTCGAGTCTCTCACCAAAGACTCTCCGAGATGCGTGACCGATTCTGAGAGACCCAGGCAGACTGATTTCAGTCTCTCATAGTCGCGGGCAGATTCGAGAGACTGAAAATTTTTATCCCGGGCTCGCCAGACTTTGACTGCCAAGTTCGCCCCGGGACATGGCCAAGATCGGTAGCCAATGTTCTAAACTGGCGAGAGGCATAGATAGCCAGACCTTGGCTTGCGGATCTCAACCAGTTTTGGCCCAGAGGTCAAACTCCCTTGGTCTCCAAAGTCTGGTAGCTAAGCGTCATCCAATGATTGGCCAAAGTTTGCAGCCAAGTTCTCATCCATGCCTTTTCATTTATTTATGTATTTAGCTATTTATCTATTTATTTTTTGATATAATTTGAAACATGAGATGGAGGGAAGCACGTATGAAAAAAAATCAACAAGAAATCCTAGGGGCTTCTCTATAAAATTCTGTAGAGTTTCTAGCAGAGCTCTATGATAAATACCTTAGAGTTCTGCTAAAATTCTATTACAAAACTATACTTTTTTGCGGCGATGGCGGATGATAATTATCTAACTTTGTTGTTCGATTCCTAATAAATATTTTGTAGGAAAAAAACAGTCAATTTCGATTTTTCTATCCGAGTTATTTTCTAAAAAAATTTTCTATAAAAATTTCTGGGTAGAACCTATCTTGGTCAACTGAGCTGTCTGACATGTGAAGCAAACTAGATGGCGTGCAAGTGAAGCATAATGGCTCAGTGTTGCCCAGTGTTCTGGTATCTGGGATACCAGAACGTGGATTCAGAGGGAATTTAACATTTTAATATGCCTGCAAATACATATTCACGTATGCGAAAATGGAGACATTTCGAGAGAGCAAAGAAAAAAGCATCTGTGCAAGTTGAAGACTCACGTGAGAACATCTTGGAGAATGGACATTCAGATAGAGACAAAAGTACTGCGAGTGAGGTTAGTTTTTTCTCAAAGGATAATGAAGTGAATACGAGTGAGGAAACGATCGTGCCACCAATGCTCAATGCTATTGATACTTCAAATGATCATGGTGAGTTTGGTGATGATGCTGATGTTTCTGGTGATGTTGGGGGTGATGTTGAGGGTGATATTGGTAACCCGAATAATGAACTGAATGAAGACCTTGAAGGCAGGAATATGTCAACTATTGATAGATCAGAACCAATTGGAATGGAGCAAAAGATTCATAGTTGGGCCGTGAAATACCGTAAGGACATGATAGCTCAAACCATTACCGATTTATTGCTGATATTGAGGACTGAGGGATACCAATCACTCCCCAAGACTGGGGAAACATTCTTAGGAACTACTCACTGCAGAACGCAACGAAATATGCCAGGAATGAAGAAGTCCATGGGTGAATTCATATATTTGGGAATATCAACAGGGCAAAAAAATGTGTAACGAACATGTGGGGATGTTCGTTAGGACACGATGCTGCCATCAAAACAACTACCCCCCCCCCGTGACATAGGAAGGCGACCCGTGAGTAAAAGGTAGCGAGAGAGAGCGTTTCACTTTTCCACCCCGGGGTGGTCAGAAGTCTAATCCTCGTGACGACCATGAGGTTTGGGGGTTTCCACGCCATGGTGTGGCTAAATTTGTGTTTTAATTCCATAGTATCATTTGTTTAATCTCAAGACCGGCATAATTACGCGTTTTTGAGGGCCCATGGAATTATCGCGAAGAAGGGCCAAGTTATGAGTCATCCGATAATTCTTATGGGAGCCACCCTATTGTTAATCCTACGGCAAATCG
Organism: Diachasma alloeum; assembly: GCF_001412515.2. NCBI lineage: Eukaryota > Metazoa > Arthropoda > Insecta > Hymenoptera > Braconidae > Diachasma > Diachasma alloeum. Next base: position 250,077 of record NW_021680816.1, on the reverse strand, counting down.
ATTAGGTCCGGCTGAAATGCCGGCGCTCCAAATCATAATGGATTTTACGGTGGTTACGTTTAGATTTTCGGTGGAAGGTCACGAGGAACAAGTGCAACCCTTTTATCTCGTGAATTGCCAGGTTGCTTAGAGTTTTGAAAAATTAGGAGAATTAGTTAGTAGTATCGGTCTTTTAACACCGTGAATCCAGGAGAACCGACCCGTAGGAGGCGCCAAAAACCCTTAGTAATTTTCCGAACGCCCACCAGTTCGGCCCAGGTAATCATTAGTCAATTTTATAAAGTTACGTATAGAAAAATTAGAGTTGAGTATTTGTCGCGGTTGAATTCCCCAAAAGCATTTGGTGGCGCCAACAAAGCCAACGCTTGATGTGCCGAAAATCTCCGCCAATCAGAGCCCGTCTCTGTTGGCCAGAATTCGCGCTGCGGTTAGTGCCCGTGACACTGACCCAGGGCAGTTAGTTCCGCGTTGACCGTCGTCGATCATTAGTCACGTGCGAAATTTTGAGTGCGTCCACGCAACGTAATTGTGCCACGTGGATTATTATACCTTTTGGAGGAGCCGTACCGATCCAGGATGGTCCGAAAAGGGAAGAGGACCTCTAAACACAGGAAGATCGTGAGTTTTTAGTTCGGTTTATTTATTTTTCCGAATTCATTTCGGCTTTTAGTTATTCGACTACGGGGTCTTCAGCCCCGTACGTCGCATTTTATTCCGTTAAAACGGTGATTGTGACGCTTAATCCAAATTGTGAGGTGCCGATTTCCCCCTTTTTCACTCATGATTGAGTGGTTTTCGTGATTTTTGATGGGTTATTCGAGGGGATTTCTCCCCTTTTTGGGGTTATTTCCGGCTCAAATCCGGCTCCGATCACACTGTGCATTGGCTTATTATGTTTTTTTTTAACGATCTTTCATGAGAATCTATCGGAGAAAAATCCCTCCGGAGGGGATAATTAATCACCTTGAATTATTGGAGCGCGTCCATTCCCGTTACACATGGGTTTTCGTGCGTAAGAAACTCCACTCGCGTTCAAATTGAGTTGGTTCGCGTAGAGAGTTAATTAAAATTATGGTTTGTGGATCAATGTGTTCGGGGGGCTTCCCTGAGTAATTCATCTCAGGGTTTCCGAAAATTCGCTCTGCCGATTTCCGGATATTCCATTTTTGGTTTTTATGGATTTCCAGCCCATTCTCGCTGGCGTGTACGTCGTGTTTCTCGAGGGGGAATTCCCCCCGACTCTCGACTCCCCCTCAGATACTCATCCACGTTTACACGTGGCCATTCTCGCTTCACGCCAGCCTTTTAGCGTTTAGAATTCCGCTCGGGAATTAATGAACCTGGGGCGGCTAAATGTTTAGGGAAAATTATTTTTTTGGTATTGTTGTCTTCGGTAGACTCTCCCGGACATTTTGTCTCAGGGTTTGTAATTTTTGAGTCTGCCGTTTTCGAGTTATGGCAAGTTTTACGGAATTTCAGCCGTTTTGGCTGGTACGAAAAATCGATGGTTGAATACGTTCTCTTCTCTCTCGCTCCCATTGTCGCCCGCATACCTTTCCCCCCAATTCTCGGAATTCTCGAGTATTTAGGGATTAGCGTGTATTTCTACTCTCCCCAAATGTTTATTTCGGCATATGTGAGGTATTTATCGCTGATATTAATTTCTTCGAATATTTTTGTCAGATTAGACTATTTTCTATCAGAGTACGGAATTAATATTATTTTTAGTATTGTTAGTTATTAATTGTAGATGTTTTTCTTTTTTTAAATATTTTTTTTGGGAGAATTGAANCCACCCAATACCCGTCTCTACCTGAAATCCACCCCTCTCTCCACAACCTAGCACACTGAGCGAACCCAGGACCGTTACCTTTCCCCAGAAATCTAGTTTTCTCCCTTTTTGTGTAAATTTTTGAGGTTTTGGAATCAATTAGAATTGGTTTTGTAGAATCATGCGGTTTGGTAATTCCGGCTAAAAATTACCTGGCGCCCATAGATTTTCGTATTTTTGAGTTTAACTAGATGAAGGGGAAGAAGGGCGAAGGTAATAGGCATTTTTAACCCCCATATGAAAATGTCACGTTACAAATGTCATTTCTTCAGATATTTATCGAGAAGAAAAAATCTCTTTGTTGATCCATATAGATCGTATGCAAGTTTACTGTAACTCTAAGAAAGAGATTTGGCCTATTGCTGTGAAAGTTTATCATCCAAATTATGTAACGAAACGGTTTGTGGCTGCAATTTAGTGTGGAGATGCGAAGCCATCTTCAGTGGAAGAATTTATGTCTGATTTCGTTGAAGAGTCGAATGAGTTGGAAGAAAACGGTGTGTGGATTGATGGCAGATGGTATACTATTGAGGTACTAGCTATCGTAGCTGATTCTCCTGCTAGAGCATTTCTCAAAGGTTGTAAAGCTCCTGGAGCTTTTTGTGCCTGTGAGAGATGTGTCACCCGAGGGGTTACGGTGGGTCGTGGGAGTCAAGGAAAGCGAATATATCCAGAAACCAACGCAGGACTACGCACCAAACAGTCCTATGAACTACGACTCCAGCCAGAACATCATCATGAAGCGTGTGTCTCTCCACTGCTTTCCATGAATAATTTTGATCTTATCAAGCAGGTACCTCTTGACGTCATGCACTTATTTTATTTGAACAATATGAAATGGCTTTTGGAGAGGTGGACGAAGAGAAGTTCAGCCCAGAGAATCAAGTTAGCTGATCTGCGTCGGCTTGATGTGATAATGAAGAAATTAAAAGGAGATATCCCATGTGAGTTTCAACCAAACATATTTGATGTGTTTAATATTGCAAGGTGGAAAGCTTCTCAATTAAAATTTTTCCTTAATTATTGCGGCATCATCGTGTTCCAAAAAATGATACCGAAGCCTCTCTATCGCCATTTCTCATTACTAGTATTTGCCTCTCGCATCTTAAACAGCAAATAATTAATTGTTGACTATGTGTGGCTATGCTGGACTCTTGCTAAAGCATGCTTTTGAGATGCTCCCTCTTGTTTATAACGATGAAGGGGCTCAAGTCTTAAGTTGGCATAACATTCTTCACGTTGCTGACGATGCTGTACACTTTAAAATTCCTCTGAATGAACTCTCAGCTTTCTGGGGGGGAAGTTATATTGGTTTATTCAAAAGATTTCATTCAGCTAAAAAAGCCCTCACGCAAATTACGAATCGAGTGGGAGAACTTGAGTGTGGAGAAAGGATGAAAATTGAGAAGAGGGATATCTTGAGTGACTGGTACATTTCCAAATCCCCGAGAATGATGAAGATTCACGATGAGGAGTATGTGACATTGAGCACCATGAAAATCCATGGCCTCACACTGACAACAAAACATCCAAATAATGTTGTTCTTATGGATAACGGGAAAGTTTTTGTAATATCGAAAATTTTCGTTAAACCTGGAAAACCACAAATTTCTGACAATCTCAATGGTATCTACATAGTAGGACAAGAGGAGAGCAGTAGAGACGAGGCTTTCGGTTACCCCGATTCTTCAATTAATGTAGGAATAATCCTCGTCAAGGAATTTTCGGGTAGAATGCACTGCCAGAGGGCCATCAAGATCAAACACAAATGTGCTTTGTTAAATGTTGCAGAACGTCACTATGCAATCACTCTTGGCTACGAATAAAAAACCGTAGTAAAGTTATCGCGCTATGAACTCGAGGTTTTGTTTTGTGCAGGTGAGTGTTTGAGTCAGAGTCGTTGGTGGTCTCCTTCGAAAGTCATTAGTAATAATCATGTTTCAATAGAAATTTGATGCTGAATAGACGAGTGAGAGAAAGAAAATGAGGACCTTGACGAAGATTCATGTTTATTTTATTGTGCGTTCCATTATCAAATAATCGGTTCTGTTGTCATGTAATGTGGACCGACTTGATCGATGCATCGACTTAGTTACAAAGCCGGACACAGTGGCGTCGCCGCTGCCGCAACGTGAACGTGAGAGTGTGAGATGTTACCGGACTTCACTCCATTGTTACTGTTATAGACAGCAAAAAATTATGAAAAAAAAATTCCTTAACATTAAACGATTTTTTTTATTTATGTCGGGAGTAAATGTATAATATGTTCGAAGTGAGTGTCTTATGGAAATAATTGTTATTCCGATCGAGTGGAGGAGCTTGTTTCGCATTTAACCTCTCATCGTCAACCTGTTCCTCGTGTCATTGACTGATCAATCTGATTCTTTTAATTGACGTTTTCAAACTAGATAAAATTACTAATCAAAACGGGGAAGATGAGCACCATCCCGATCATCTGTGATGCTACAGTGGCGTAGTACAAAGTGAACGTAAGACCGACGTGCAGTGAGTGTGTTTATCATTCCTGGTATTAACCAGTCATTGCATTGAAAAAGTGAAAGTGTTTTTTGAGTTTCCGGTCGAAAGTAGAAGTGCTTTCTGATTTTTTTTGCATAAAATATCTCAAATTGAATAATTTCAGAATTTGCCCTCCAAACAATGCACGGGAAGGCCGGCGTGGAGAGGCCGGCGTGGTGAGAGAGACAGACATCTGTAGCGTCAGAAGTATACCAGCATGAAATGGCCGCAGTATGATTTTGTTGATTCGCATGATCGAAAAAAGTGTCGATTGCTCTTAAATTAATGATAATTCGTAGGAATTACGGGTGAACGTGAATAACAGTGAAGGAGTGAAGGACTGTGCATGGATAATTATTGCGTCAATGAGCACATCGTCGATATCATCAGACATCGCATCCTAACCTAAAATGGCTCAATCAACCGAACCTCCATCTCAAGATCCAAAAAATCCCGGAGACTCCCGGCAGTCATAAAATTTCTTGGGAAAAACTCGCGAGGACAGGCGATAATTGATTTAGTGAGGAAAGATTGGTTCGACAATCGTGAAAATAAGGAGAACACCTGTAAATTCCTCCCTGAGGAAAAGTGCCACCTATTAAAAGGATATCTACGAAAATGTCAAGCAGCGAAGGAATCTTGGAAGAGTTATCCCTTTATATTCATCACAGGAGCAGGTAAATCAATCTATTAATCCAAATGCATCTGCTGAAATTCTCATCGACCATAAAATAAATCAATGATGATAAAATTGATCATTCTCGTTTACAGAATATGTGGAGCAGGGGCGTAGGAGATTGAAGAGAGCACAAGTTACTCGCAATTGCGAAACAATCGATGGTGAGAGTGCACCTGTGGTGAGGCAGCCCCAGACTCTCTCGATGACACAAGTACAAGATGTGCTCAACACAAATATCCCCATACATCGTGAAAAACGAACTCCAAACACATCAAAAGGCATGGGATATGCACTCTAACAAAAATATTATTTATGAGTGCCTTATTTTTCTAAATTATGGAATTTAATGTCCGATAAAAGCCATCATTCTACCAATTTAAGACTAATTTGTATTTTTAACTATTTGAATTATTTCTGTGCCCCTGTGGACATAACTTATGTATTTGTCTTCAAATACCGACTTAAAAGAAAATCACAGTAACGGGTCGTATGGAAAGCTATTGTTGGAAGAATAATACGTCAATTGATCAGTTGATAAATTCAGTGTTTTAATAAAAAATCTATTTTCATGATTCAGTTTAAAAAATTACCAATAAAGTAAAAAGTTTAGAAAATTCAGATTTATTCTGGTATTCTAACTGGAAAATTCGGTAGGTACACGATCCACGGTGAACCGACGACTCAGGCGAGTGGTTGTGAGTAACAGTGACTCTGAGGGCGAATGCTCCGGCCTTTCCCAATGAAAGGCGCAGGCGGATAAAATCTCGAGGGATCTAGACAATTCTTCTGGAAGGTCTAAGATCATGAGTGGGTCAAAATCTTCCAAAACAGGTAATAGGTGCTGCACCGAGTATTTTCTCCAGCATTCTATACATTCTCGATTCTAAACTCGGGTTGATTAGATCATTCAATCATTTTGTACTGCACGAAGAATAAACTTTAGTTTAGTGGAAAATATTTAAATATAATTCTAATATGAAAGGATAGCGAGCAAGCAGGAGAATTTCTATTTTAAATGATTTCCAGTTTCGACCCCAAAGCTTTCACGAACAGTAAAAAATCTCATGAGTCTGTCGAATGATCTCGAGAGTGATGAGCTCGAGACAGATGATCTCTTTCCTATGAATCGTTCACGAACCCAATCATCACCCAAAAAATCTAATAATCCGGAAAAACACTCGGAAAATCCACTAGATTTGACACCGTCCCCACCAACTATTAATAAACGTACAGGTAAAGTTTGTTTGTATATTTAATTATCTTTAGTTGTAGAGCTGATGCTGATGATCAATTAATTTACGCTGATGGTACTATCCACAAATTGATTTTTTCTTCGTTTCAATTTCCATAGATAAAAGGAAACGAACTTCATCTTTTGATGAATGGCGATTCCCTGGAGGGAATGATGATTGGATGGATGACATTATTAGTCCACCCAGGACCCCAAAGTCTTCACGGTCCGAGCCACCTATTTTCAAAAACAAAAAAACATTGACATCTCCAGGAAGTAGCGCATCTTGCGTAGGCGTCCATTTCAATAATCGTCCAATGATCGATGCCGCCTTTCAGAAGTATTTTGATGAAAAGTTGGACAAGAAATTGGAAAGTCTCAGGCAGAGGTTGGCCTACGACTTTCGAAAATCAATCAATGAATTGAAAAGTACCATCGTTGGTACAAATCTACCTCCAGCAGCTGGACCAAGCTTGATTGAGGTACAAAGACTTTTATCTGTGCCATTACCACTCGAGACTCCAGAGCAAATTATAAACTATGAGGCGGTGTTGGAAACAGACGAGAATGAAATGCAATCTCTGGTAATTTATCAGATATTGTTCATTTCATTAATTCCCGTTTGCGTCAACTTATCTATACCTTTATTTTTCTCCTTTCAGTATCTTTTTTTCAAGGTTTTGATAAGTAACCAGAAAAACGAAAAAACATGTGTTTCCACGGCTATGTCTGCTATGATGAAGAAGGTGGTGGAGCTGGACTACTCTGCCTGTGGGGGGAAGCTAAAGGGCAAAAGAAAAAAGATTTCAGTGCAACTAGAGTGTGTAAAGTTCTGATAGATGTCATCGGTGAGTTGTTTGGAGCTGAAACGAATAAAAAGAAGATTTTATCAGAAGTGAGTACCTGGTTATCACGCGCAGGCGATCGTGAGGCTGGTCGTAAAGAACGTCAATCAGGAGCGAGGAGACGGTCAAGATCAGCATAAACAAGACCAACTCTTATGAAGAAAGACTCAAGTGCTGTGATTTTGATATCGTCATAATATTGATTATTTTCTATTTTATATATTTAGCCATCTATAATATTTTTCAGCGTGAGAGTTGATAGTTTTACTCGCGAGAAAAATATTTTGCTGACTGATTAAGTAATATTTTGACTCTGAACTATCATAACTGACTCAGCACTTTGTATTTTTATCTAATTATTTTTATCTAATTGTGATGTTAACAGGAATTTATGACTGTTACTTAAGGTTGAGTTTTCGTACTTGAATGACTAAAAAATAGTAGAATATACTTTTCACAATGAGATTCCCATAAGAATTTGAAGTTCAAAGGCCGGGACGATATACTGATAGTTAATTAGGTTAAATTTAGCAAAGAATGAGAACGATATTATGAAGATAATGATGAGGAATATTTGACTACCAAATATTTTCCAAAGTTTAAAAGTTTACTCTGTTGTGAAAAAAAAAATTATTCATGTTTTCAAGTAACGTGTACATAATACTTGAATTACTTTCTCATTATTCTCTTCTTTTAGACTCAGGCATATCCATGAAAATCTTGTTTGGTCCGATTTCCTTTTTTTTATTTGTGGATTTTTTCACGTGGGGGGATATTTTTCCAAATTATCGCTAAGCTGCCAATCTCGGGGAAATACAGAATGACGCTGCAATCGTCAGGCGTTCAGCAGTATGCTAACCCTATATGATATTTTTTTGTAAAATACTTTACATCTAGAACATGAGAACTACAGAATTTAAATACTAGAATCTAAGAATGCAGGGAATTTAATTTTTCTTTTCTACAAAAAGTGATGTCCTGGAGTTGTCTTTAGTTTAAACGAAATATGCGAGTGAGAGTTGAATACATTTATAGTTTTTAAGGAAGTTTCTAGTGGAATTCATGTCTGTGATTGAGAGTTGGGTTCCGATTATTTGAGGAAGCAATAATTAGATTGCGATTTGACTATAGAATCAACCCAGACAATAATTTTTTATGACTTTATGTTCAGAGCCAAAAACTGTATGCAAGTTGAATTCACTATATGCTACTGTTATAATGATAATTACAATAGAAGTTATTATAAAAGAATAATAAATAGTGAATGGCACAGAAAATAACGATAAATAACAAGTTCGTCGTCAACATTGTTAAACTGCATTTGTAGTTAGCTCAAGGAGGAAAAATTATTCCCAAGATTATCCTTGAAAAGAATAAATGTAGATCCGTTGTATTATCCAATCGAATTGGCTAAATCTGTATGAGAAGAGAGAATATTTTCGTATAAGTGAATTTTCCTATATCTGATTTCTGAACTGAAATTTGCAATTTATAGTATAATTTTCGTATGTAAGGTTAAGGTTCTGGCAATGTTTGTGTTGATAAATGCTTAATCATTAATAAATTACGTGTTCTAATTTCCACTCATGTTTGCTTCATTCCGATTTATATTTAAATTAATAATTGATCAATTGATTGAAGCCCGGTAGAAGAACGGGGAGAGCCTGGAGAAACAATGGGTTCAGGTCTGGCAGGAAGTCTGTGCCAACTTTGGGCCGAGAATCAATTCCGAATACGACCAGAGTTTGATCACCGAAGTATGGCCAAGGTTAGACGCCAGGCCTGACCCGATGTTATCATTCCAGGCTCCAACTAAGTCTGGCGCGATTGTGGCTGAGTACTGGTCCCCGAACCTTGGCAGCACGGCCGCCGAGCTTGGGCCAAACCCGGCCCATTTCCCGTTTCGTACGTGGGCAGGAGAAGCCATTATTCCATTATTTTATTATATCCTTACGACATTTATCACAAAATTGTATTCGAACTATGTATTAGAAGCTAAACGGAAAGAATGTAAATCTGACGGGTTAGTGTTTCTCATTGAACAAAATCTGACACAGAAAAAAACAGTTTCTAGCTTCCAATAAAATAAGAATAAAATAAGAATAAAATAAGAATCGTTCGGTACACGGAGAAAATTATTTGGTGAATTCCAAAAATGATTTTCAATTTCATTCGACAACCATTTGTTAAATTTTCCATAAATATTCGTCAATATTTTTGATGAATTAAATTTGACAACAAATTGTAGATTACTACGGAACCGTCTTATTGCGGTACGTTCTAGGCGAAACATTGATCGATTATCACGATACAAATGATTACGTGATTGTTTCCAATGTCTGTGCCCTCACCATCTAGTTTGGTAATCAAAATTGATTGAATTTATGGAATTACAGGTTCAAGCTGATTGCTTTTTATAGATAACATAAATATTTTTGGCTGAAATTTCCTGTGAACTCCTTGGAATTTTTTTCTTATTAAAATTGCACGTAATTTTGTTGAGAATTTGAAATTAATTAATTAGTTCTTGAAATTCACTAACTATTTGTTAAAATTCACCAAATAATTTTCTCCGTGTACTGAAATGGAGAACCCTGGGGTTTTTGAAATAAAAACTAGAACGTTCTTAAACTGACATCTTTGTCAATTCAAGAACCGCAAATTATCTTTATTAATTATGATGTAACATCACAATTTAGGTAATGGTGTTACTGACTCGCCTTTACCCACAACAAATTCCCCTGACCGAGATACTTAAATGTCACCTCTGGACCGGGCGACCTCAAGCTACCAGGACTTATCTGAATTTTTGTTTTTATTTCCAAGTACTTAGTTTGCTTCTTAATTTAAGCTACTTTCGACTGATTCCGAAATCTACATTTTTATATTTTATAAGCGTGGATTTACGTTTTTTTATTATTGTTTTTCCTATTGTTACCTTGCGCTACGCGCAACTGTGTGATACTATGTTCTTTTACTGTTTTTTATGTTTCCCCCCTTTGCAATAAGGGTATTGTATCTCTTTCGCAAATCAACAAAGCACATTTTAATGCAACCCCTTTCCTCCTCCTTTTCTCAATTCCATGACGCCATATTTGAATGACCCTAATGGTTCTTGATTTCAATACCATGGTTCTGGGTTTCAGTACCGTGATGCTAGAAATCTGAAACTTCTTTTTCTATGGAGTTCACCGAAATGTTAATAAACATTCGCCCTATTTTAACGAGGAGTAAAAACGAAAAAAAAAAGTTACGATCGTCGGATAAAATTTCCCTTTTTTGTTTCACATTTTCCGTTTTTGTAGTCGCAGGGTGAGCGGCGTTGGCGAAAATCCATTTGCAATTTTATCACGTTCATTCTAACGACTTCACTACGTTCACACCTCTTTTATCTCCTTCCCTCTCCACTCCATACCCTTAAATACAGAGCTGTACGTTTGAAATTCTGTAGTCAAGTGATCAAAGAATAGAAGATGAAAAATTTTATACAGTTCATTTTGCAAGTATCTTTCAACCTGGTGGGTTTAGAGGAAAATTTGTTGAAGTTAATGAGATTTTTCAAAAAAGAGGTCTTCTGATGAATTTATGTCGAAGTCTCCTTTCCAGAATTATTTCAATATCTAAATTGTGGAATTTCTTAGATCATTCTGGATTCGTTTTATCCCACTTTGTTAGCTGAAGAATTCTGGTTCGACACTGAGAGAAGGTATTACTCTTCCTCAATAGTGATATTTTTTATGAAAATAATATTTTTTTGGGGGGGCGGGGGAAGGGTGAATTTGCTTGTTGGTATATGAAGTGATGTTAAAAAGTGAAAAACAAATGATCTCAATCGATTTTGCCTCATACATAAGCGAAAAACCTTTTCCATATTTTTAACTTTAAAATCATTCTTGCGCCAGTTTTCATCTGGTTTACAAAATCCTTTCTTGGAGAAGGGTTATTAAAATTGAAATCAGGTGGATCCGGTCCGAATCCGATCGAACTGACTTCATGCAGCCTGGCGTCACGGTGAGATCATGCCTATACCTGAACCGCATAATTGCAAGCAGACGGAGCTCAGTCTAAGATCAGAGCCACCTAATCCAAATTTGATCAGAGTGATTGCCGGCGGAGGGCTCAACTCAAGATTGGGTCCACCTCATCAGCAACTAATCAGAATGATTGCAAGCAAGCGGACCTCAGTTCGAGATCAGGCCCACCTAATCCAAATTTGATCAGAACAATTGAAGGCGGACTGCTCATTTTGAGATCAGGTCGACCTAATGCGAATCTGATCGGAATAATTACAGGCGAATGGACCTCACTTTAAGATCAGGCCCACCTAATCCGAGCTTGATCAAAGTGATTGCAGGCGGACAGATCTCAGGTTCAGATCAGGTTTGCCGAATCAGAACTTGAACAGATTATTTCGGATTAGATCGACTAAATCAAGAATTGATCAGCTCCTCATCAAGTCCCACTTGATCAGTCAAATCTGACCACCGACATATCAAGACCTGATGAAATCTCAGGCCCGCCTGACGCAATTTCTACTCGGGACAGCTCTACTAAAGACTTTCAAATCTTACCAACGGACTCCTCCCTTAACTTTTGTACCATGGACGTTTAGAGCTATATGTTCCTTAGCGCTAAAAAAGAAAATATATTTAATGAAAAAAAAGAGTCAGAAAAGAGGAAAGGTGAACATAAGGGTCTAGTCGTAAAATAAAGAGTAAAATAACTCCTTGAAATAGTCATACCAGGAGTTTTTCAATTAAGGGAGTGAGAGAGGCCGTGTATCTCTGTAAGCATTACATGTCCTTTTAGAGGCTCTGCTCTTACAAACGGTTTTTGAGGCGAGGCATGTGCTCCCGGGCGTGCTTGGTAGAATGGGTATTTGAAAGGAGGTTGTAACTTAGCTAGGATAGATTCACAAAAGCCACATGTAATAACCTGGCGAACGACGTTAGCCAGTGTTGATGTCAATGTTTGACGGTAACCATGGATTTCATACGCTCAAATTTCGCTGGGAATAAACGTTTTAATCTGACCTTGAAGAAGCACGATAGACAGCAGGATGGAGAGAGATATTTCCTTGAGGAAAATTCAACAATTTTAATTTTGTAGACAAAAGCTTTGTAAACTCAAAAATTTGAGCAGAAAGGACGGACGGACGAGCATGAAGAAATAGTATATTTCGATACAAGTGAGACGGAATTTTTACAGTGAGAGCTGCCAATCACACGAGCTGAAAATTCCCATCTCACATATGTCGAACAATATTTTTTGACAGTGATGTTCCGTTCAGCGAGTGGTCGAACTATACCTTTTTCGTTTACAAATAAACGAAAAGATTTTCATTTGCAAGTAAACCAAAAGGCACTTTTGGGCACAAAATGAACGTAGCTAGTGATGTCGCGAAACGCGAGAGAAACGAGACGTGACGAGACAAACGAGACGAGATGAGACGCGACGAGAGAATATTTTCCTGACAATCAGATGAGACGAGAAGATGCAGTTTCTCATCTCGCCTCGTCTTGCGGCATCAGTGAACGTAGCAGCAGTGTCAAAAAATATCTTTGGTTTTTTTCCCTGCGATTGTGCATATTTTCAGTTGTACGCACATAAGTTTATTTATTCAGTTATTTAATTAAGAACATTAGCAAAACATAAACATGAAGTTGAGCGTCATTTTTAACAACTTTGTGAAATATCATCTACGAGAAAAGTTTGTTGTCATTTTGTCGGAAAATCACACATTCCTAAAATTATAACATTAAGAGAATAACAAACAAAGTATCTTCGACGATTATATAATCATCAATCCTAATATTGGTTTGGGCAATAATCAATAAACACTTTCCAAAAGAATTTACCTCACAAGTTAATAAATGCTTTATCTCTTTCATTTCAGGCTCGACCAACCGGTGACCACCTCGATGCCCGGAATGGACGACAAAAAGGTAAATACCGCGCAAAAAATTTTAACAATTTATCTAATCCTCAGTCCGTCGAAATACCATGTCAGCTCCATCAACCTGGCAGAACAAGTATGTTGGAATCATTTCTTTTTATGCGGACAATAATGTGCTCGTTATGGGCTACTTTTGGCCCCTTTCGAAAATTTTTGTATTCGCGTCCTTAAGCCGTGTCAGTGAGGTTTCGTTATCTTAACTGTAAATTAGCGGAACATCGATTCGGGTTGGAGAAAGAATTAATTTCAATTCACGATATTTTTGTGCTTTTTATGTGCTTTCTGAATACCTAACTTAGATTTCGAAAAAATCATTCTGAATAATTAAAATGAATTTCGATGTGAGAGTAGAAATGAAGTGTTAATTTTTTTTTCATAGGGAAAATAATGTGCTCTTTATGAACTAATTTTGGCCCCTTTCGAAAATTTTTGTACTCGCGTCCTTAAGCCGTATCCGTAAGGTTCCGCTGTCTTAACTGTAAGTTAGCAGAACATCTATCCAGGATAGATCAATAATTATTTTCAATGCACCATATTTTTGTGCTTTTTATGTGCTATTTTAATTTTGAGTACTTCACTGGGATTTAGGGAAAATGATTCTGAATAATGAAAGTCATAGATGGACAAGAAATGATATTTGTTTTTTTTATTCAGAAAACAATTTCTACTTTCTTGAGAATTATGTGCTCATTATGTGCTCAGAATTCCATGCCTTTAGTTTTTTTTACTCTTAACGTACAGCAATGAATTGATGATCCACTGGCGATATGGCTAACACCCACTGTTCATTCCATTGACTATACCATCTTTTAGTACACTTTATATGCTCTAAGGACATAAACAATAAAGAATATTGCGGACCAAAAAGTGGCTAGAGCATTTTTATAAGGAAAATCAAAATTTTCAATAAATATACCATAAGTTGTATTTTTGAGGCTGCCCTAATAGATTCTACCAGCGAGTTGATAAGAATGATCAGCTCGATGATCAGTTGATTGGGGGTCACATTTTTCCTCCATAAATTCAAATGATTTTCTTCTTGGAAATACTTACAAGTCATCTCGATAGGTGAATATCCTACAAGAAGCCTCGGAATATGAAAAACAGAAACTTCATCAACAGATATCGCGAAATTGAATTGCATGTTTCGTCAGTGGAATTTTCAAAGTGACATAGACATGGTAATCACATATTTCAAAGGAGGCGCCGCTCACCATCGAGATTCGGATCGGTAACATACTCCGCTAGGGAATAAAAATTCCCAAGACAAGGAAAACGAACTAGATATTTACACTTATCGACATTGCGTCAGAAAGGATTTTAATCTCATTCTTTTTTTTATTGGAATATCATGACCTGAAGAATCATCATTTAGAAAAAAAAATCCAACGACTATATTACAAATTAGGGCCGTTTTATTTAATTTTCGAGAATGTCGCAAACCGTCATGTTTTGGCGTTCATTGTGTATCGTCGTCGTCGGCGATGAGAAGCAGCCGTTAGTGAATGATTGTTTTGGCGTTCAATTGACGTCATTTTCGAACGACTGGTCTGGACGTGTTCAGTGCAAAGTTTATATCGTTAATTTCTCGATTTAATTAATCAAAATGAGTGAAAAAAGTGGTGAAAAACGGGGAAGGCCTGGAGAATATGATAATCCAGCAATCGTCAGTTTCATACTCTCACAGAGAGATAAAATTATGAGTGCTGCTGGAAAATTCCTTGGAAAAAATGACAAAGCGTGGAGGGAGCTCGAAGAGGAGTTGAAAAAAAGTGTTAAAAAAGTTCCCAAGTTTTTGTACACATTCGTGACGTGTAATCGAGGTGATGTAAAATCTAAATTATTCGAAGCCTTGGGACTAGAACGACCTCAAAAAAAATTGGATGACTCAGATGAGCCAAGAGTCCAGGATGATTCAACGTGGCAAGAGAGTGTATGTGAGAGACCTGAATCTTTCAATTTCATAATTGAGATGACAGCTGATGATTTTGAAAGTCTCCTCGTCATCAAAGAGTACAGACAAACGACAAACAAGAACAAAAAAGCCAAACGAGCAGTTGTTCGCATGCAAGAAGGTTAGTTTCAATTTTATAAACCAATACTTGTTTCATTTTCACTCTTCTAGGCATCAAAAATGTATGGATTTGATATCAATAGGGCAACTGTGACTCATCATCAATTTCTATATTTTTGTTAATTGTTTGTTCATCTTACAAACGAACGATCTTAGCAGAAAACGTCAAAAAATCTTTCTAATAGCTCGATAAATATACAAAAAAAATGGCTCATCACATGTTCCAATAAATTTACTCATTATGATGATAATTGAATATTCAATAAAATTCGAAAAATCAACTTGTGACGTTTTACTACTGAGTTGCCAAAAGAGCTGAAAATACTCGTAAATTATTCGAATTTGACAGTGTGTTTTGTTCCAGATGAATGGGGAGATGCTTTGCATTTCAGGATGTGGACAGAACAGCGATTGTCGTGTGCATTTAATTTTGAGGGGCATTACATTACTGTAGACGGTTTAAAAGGAAGAGCTAATGGGACATGTAAGTGCGGTGGGACCTTTTTTTGTGATATTCAAAAAAATGACAATGGTATTGTTAAATTGGTCTGTCAAACAACAAAAGGGAAGGGAAAATGTGGAAAGAGACAGTTGAGAGGCCGAAATAGAGAACGATTGGTAAATGAACTGAAGATGAAGACCGTTCACGCTTTGCGATCAGAAATTGTAAATAAACTCATTGTGAATGACACCGATGAAGACCCTCCGCTACTCTACACCTCAGGAGTTTTACGAACAGTAAAATACCAAGAGGAGGCCAAAAATCACATGCACCCGGATCCTCTGGTTGCACTCCATCTATTATCTCTTCAAAAAATGCCTCACGAAATTCATTATTATTCTGTTAAACCCTTCTTCATTAACTGGAGTACAACACATCAAATGACAGTTTATAAGAAATTGGTTGAGAAAGAACATGTCTGTTTACAAGCCGACGCATCAGGACGCTTCGTTCGACAGGTGGAACTGCCAGATAAATCAAGAACTGGACCCATTTATCTATACAATGCTATTGCAAAAACTCCTACAAAACACGTAGCAGTGACGCAAATGCTCAGTGAGCGACACACGACGAGTGTGATTTCTTTCTGGCTCGCAGAGTCCATTGGACAAGGTGGCTTACCAACTCCCAAAGAAGTAGTTTGCGATGGTTCTACAGCTCTGATTGCAGCTTCAATCAGGGCATTCACAAATAAGAGAACTATCATACAATATGCAGATGCATTCTTTGATATTCCTCTGAAAGACTGTCCAAGTAGCTACATTCGTTTAGACGTCGCACATTTCCTGAAGAAATATAGGGATTTATTACAGAAAGCGGGATATGCGATTAAACAGTTTTATCTAGCATCTCTGGGGAAGCTTATTAGATGCGTTGATCGAAATGAAGCTGAAAAGATTGTTCAGGCATTATTGACGATATCTCAATGTGAAACTGATGGAGAACAACTCACTGGTGACAAGTCAGCAGTGCAGAATGAGAAAGAGTTCATGGAAGCTCTCCTAACCGATGAAGATTACGTTTTCGAAGAACATGAAGATTCGCATATCATTGAACGTAAAAGAGTTCCTGATGTGGGAGAAGAGGATGACTACTTAAAGAAGAAAAAAATTGAGCCCAGTAAGTGGTACGACTGGGCATGTCGACGAAATCAAATAGCACTGACCAAAATTCAAAATGCCCCGGGGAAACCACGAAGTGCTAATGCTTTTTTTTCCCCCAAATTTGCGGAACAATTAGTAGAGGACTGTACGTACTTACCACTTCGGAGTTGTATCACACTAAACCATTTTGGTTATGGACGTAATCCAGCATCAAGTAGTCAAATAGAAATTCAATTCAAAAACATTCGACACCTTTTTCTGCCTTCCTATGGACTTCATCCCCCTATTCGAGCAGATAGGTTTGTTGAATTATATAGTAGACACGTTTGTGGACTTTCAAAAATCACAAGCACTGCAAATCTCTCTCGAGATCCTAATGATCATCTAGATGACAATGCAAACGGAAAAGACGAACAGTCTTATGGAAACAAATCACCCCACTTGAGTCCTGCAAGGAGTAATGAAGATGGGACAACAGAAAACTGTCGTTCCTGTGGTAATGTCGCTGATGGTGCTCACAAGTGCTGGGTAAGTTTAGAGGCACCGTTTATCATTAAGTAATTCATGAAGAAAATATTCCAGAAATGAGGTGGTAAAACAGCACCTGTCAATTTTTTCTTTTTAAGATTGTTTTTTTTTAATGTCCGGGCATCACAGCAGGAGTCAATTCTATTTGAAGATCAGTATTTTAGAAAAATCTTGGAATTTGAGAGAGATAGAAGAAATTTTGCGGAAACCTTTCGTGTAGAGTTGAATGATATGTACAATAAAGGTCTCTCCACAAATGTCTCTATCTCATCCAGATCCTGAGAGATTGATCAAAAACTCACTCTCAAGATGAGTTCCCTTCTTCTGCTCTACCTCTCCACTTCTGATTTATCATACGGCGTTCGTTTCAGATTTGTAAGGACATTGTTCATGCTATTACTCTCTGTTCAGCGCCTTATGGAGAAGAAGGATTTGGTCAAACACGGATTTGTAACCAGTGCAATGTTTCATCAATGACCAATCCAAGACCACAGCAACAGACTCATCAATTGAATGGAACATTAACAAATAATTGGACAGGCCATTTTGACGACAGTAATCCAGGTGGATGTGCTGACTTTTTCCACAATCGTGCTCATTTCGATGAAGATATTTTTAATAATTTGAGAAGCAATTTTGGATCTGAAACAAGCGGTGGAGCAACAATGGAAGCTGATGACAATAATAATTTAGCTGCTAACACAAATGAAAGTGGATTAAATTCAGCATTTTATCAGCCCCAATACACAAGTACTCCAAGTAATACTAAAAGACCACAGAAGGAAAAAAAGTTAGCGAACTCGACTGATAAAAACCACAAATTCGATGCCACAATTCTTGATCTGCGCACTACACATCGCGAATTTTCTGCTGGTACAGACTCGAATATGAACGACAGGAATAATATATCAAATGTTCCAACAAATCAAGTGTGCATATCATATGGCAATGAAGCTGAACAATTACCAAAATGCCGTGTAAGTATTGGGTGCCTAAAAAAATATTCTGGATTTGATCAGTTTGAACTAACGTATTTTTTTCTTCGACTTTCTAGTATTGTTATTGTCCAGTACATTCCACAGACACGTTCATTGCCATATCATGATGGTTGTAATTTGGAGAATGGAAGGATTTGTTTTGTATGCAACAATCTACTTGTTTTTGCCCAGAGTCAGTACCAAGATGATTACATGTCATTTCAATCGAATCATCCTAGTAATATCAACAAGCCGGTGGAACAGGCTGAGTTGGCAACCGAGTGCCCTATTTGTAGGCGTATTGTTGGTGCAGCACACATGTGCAAGGTAGGATAGAAACATTCGTTTGAATTTTCTAATGTAGAAATTCCTCACAATATCCATTTTCTTTTATAGATATGTAACTTAGTTGTACATGCAATTGAGACTTGTTTTATACCAGATCCCAACACTCCTGAAGGTTTCGGACAATCGAGGATTTGTTTGAACTGCCACGTAAATGAACCTCCAAAAACTGTTGATTCGTCTCTAGTTGACTTCTTTGCGAAATGTTCAACATGTGGAATGGCTGGAATAAAGTGGGGCATATGCATCGTGAGTGGCAATTGGATCTGCTCCTGGAATCATTTGCTAGTAAAGTGGTAAATCAATCAATTTCAATCAGAATTCATTTTCTGCTGAGAATCTTGAAATCCAAGAGAGACAGCGCAATTTTCATTCATACCTATTTTGTGGCTTCTACACTACAAAATGTTCCTCAAAGAAATTTTCCCATCTTTTTTCGATTGCAAGATATTTATCCAAAACTCATGGTGGAGTTGAGTTGGATTCTCTTGTTTTGCCACTTCGCTACTGAATTAATCTGGACCAAAAATACCGACTAATCACTATTTTTTATTCATTCTTATCTGACTTATTTCAGGTATGCCGTAATCTAATCCATAGTACAGATATCTACTCTGTCCCTTGCAATGAAGATGATAGAGGTGTCCCACAAGGTCGTCTCTGTAAGAGCTGTGCTCGTCGATCCGATGCCGGACAATTGATCGAGACTCATTGTATGGAGAATTGGAAAGGCCAAGCGATGAAATTTCATCAGAAGGAGATTCGAGGTCACTTTTTGCAAAAGAAATATTCAAAAGCTATTTTGGCAGAAACTAAAAAGCTCGCTAAAGTACCGATTTTGAGAACTGGGACGGATCCTGACTTAAAAGCAGTTTCTTTAAACAACAAAAAGCTGAATTTAATCAACACTTGTGCATTTGACAGTCTTTTCCAATTGTTCTTGAGTGTGCTATATGATAGTGATAAATTTCGTGAAAGAGTTGAACGTTTACGGCTTGGAAATTTTTTTTTGAAAATGTTGCTGGATGTGAGACAAAATGGAGTCAATAAAGGAGCTTATGTCTTGAGAGCTAAAATGTTGTGGCCCATATCAGAGATACGACGTGAAACTGCCGAATGTATTACAATTGATGCGCGAATGACTGTTGGAGGACTGTGTAGAAATCTGTTAAAAGAAGCACCTTGTTTCGAAGAAATCTCGAAATGTGATACTTGTAATTATCAGCGCAAGAAAGAATTCGTTCTTACAAGTATCAGCATTGAATCATTCAAACAGAAGAATTATAACAAGGCGATTGAACGTGAAATTATCTTGCCTCAAAATCGATGTTGCTCAGAGTATACCCAGCGTAATGATGGATGCATTGGCAAAATCACTAATAAGTTATTAATACTGGGTAAATAAATTTCTGAAGAAGTATATGAGTTTTTGAATAATTGGTTTACCGATTTGAAATAATTATGGAACTTTTTCATTCCAGAGAGTTATCTTATTTTTGAAATTCGATTGAATTCAGAAGATGAGACACTGGGCTTGATTGATATTCCTCGTTCTCTGAAACTGTCAATGATACCTGAGGAATACACCTTGAGAGGGATTGCAGCATTTGTTGCGCCTGATATCAAGGAACAGATGAGTGATAATGAGCGCATTAGACATTACAAGGGTTTTTGTTTTCGCAATCGGAGATGGACGGAGTATGATCATAAGATGATAAAGTGTGACGACAATTATCCAGTTTCACTGCATTTAGTGTTGTACGCCAAATGAGATATTGTTATTCGTTCAGAGTATGTTTAGGTTTAGCTTCTTACTAAAAGATGAAAAAATTCGTGAATTTAGTAGAAAAAACTCTAAAATCTCTAGTTCCTTGAATAATGAAAGAAAATGTATTAGTTCAAGCCATTGAATTATCGTTGATAGAAGCGAAAAATTTCCAGAAATTGAAATAAAAAAGATGATAGTAAATTTCATAATTCTTGAATCCAGAAAAATTACGATTAAATTTCGCCATTTTTCTCTTATTTTAATTATAGGAAATTTTCGGCTTATAAAGACACTTGAACGGCTGTAATCAATGCATCTTCTTCTCCAATTAGGATTTCAACAATCAAGGAACTCGAGATTTCTCGATTCTAGACTTTTTTTTCTGAATTCACGTATTTTTTTTTGCTCTGTGTAGTTGACATATGATCTACATGTCAACTTCAAGGACACCCATTTTATTTGTCTCATTTGATAAAGGAAGCGATTGATCATATTAGCAATTGATGTCTTCATTTTTTTATGAAATAAAGAAAGGACTCATTGTTTCTGTCTCCCACCTTAGTTTCTAATTTACCCATCAATCATCATCTCCCTTATATTTAGATCACTCTGTCAAAAATCATGGAAACACATAAAGAGCCTCAAAAACATTATGTGAACTCATGGGGTATTTATTCAACAATTTTATTTGCCAGTGGATTATGAATTCATTGCTGTCCGTTAAGAGTAAAAACAACTAAAGGCATGGAATTCTGAGCACATAATGAGCACATAATTCTCAAGAAAGTAGAAATTGTTTTCTGAATAAAAAAACAAATATCATTTCTTGTCGATCTATGACTCATTATTCAGAGTCATTTTCCCTAAATCCCAGTGAAGTACTCAAAATTAAAATAGTCCATAAAAAGCACAAAAATATGGTGCATTGAAAATAATTACTTGTCTATCCTGCATAGATGTTCTGCTAACTTACAGTTAAGACAGCGGAACCTTACGGATACGGCTTAAGGACGCGAATACAAAAATGTTCGAAAGAGGCCAAAATTAGTTCATAAAGAGCACATTATTTTCCCTATGAAAAAAAAATGAACACTTCATTGCTACTCTCACATCGAAATTCATTTTAATTATTCAGAAT
>NW_021680816.1:171429-228243 GCF_001412515.2 Diachasma alloeum | reverse complement strand
GGTAAAAGTTCACAGAATACCCTTTTTGCCCCCCTGAAATCATAGGAGTAGAGGGAAGGCCCATTTTGCCCCAACGAAATCGTCTGAGGTCAGTAAATACCCATTTTACCCCCATGAACTTACCGTAGTACACGACAAATCCATTTTGCCCCATGAAATCATAGGAGTAGAGGGAAGGCCCATTTTGCCCCAACGAAATCGTCTGAGGTCAGTAAATACCCATTTTACCCCCATGAACTTACCGTAGTACACGACAAATCCATTTTGCCCCATGAAATCATAGGAGTACAGCAATGATCCATTTTACCCCTAAGAAATCGTATAATTCAATGTTCTTGAGATTTCTCCATAGTTATTTTCAACTAAACATTATTTACGATCGTAAGTTCCCGAAAAACCCATTTTGCCCCTATAAAATGGTAAAAGTTCACAGAATACCCTTTTTGCCCCCCTGAAATCATAGGAGTAGAGGGAAGGCCCATTTTGCCCCAACGAAATCGTATGAGGTCAGTAAATACCCATTTTACCCCCATGTTTACTCATCGTAATACACGACAAATCCATTTTGCCCCATGAAATCATAGGAGTACAGCAATGATCCATTTTACCCCTAAGAAATCGTATAATTCAATGTTCTTGAGATTTCTCCATAGTTATTTTCAACTAAACATTATTTACGATCGTAAGTTCCCGAAAAACCCATTTTGCCCCTATAAAATGGTAAAAGTTCACAGAATACCCTTTTTGCCCCCCTGAAATCATAGGAGTAGAGGGAAGGCCCATTTTGCCCCAACGAAATCGTATGAGGTCAGTAAATACCCATTTTACCCCCATGTTTACTCATCGTAATACACGACAAATCCATTTTGCCCCATGAAATCATAGGAGTACAGCAATGATCCATTTTACCCCTCAGAAATCGTATAATTCAATGTTCTTGAGATTTCTCCCTAGTTATTTTCAACTAAAGATTATTTTTAATTTATCTAGACAATTCTAACTTGAAAACCCTTCTTTATCCCGAAGAGTAATACATCGTGGCGTCCCTACCAGATGGCGCCCGCTTCGCATTCTCATTTGACAATTTAGCCGTTTGACAATTTGTCCTAACGTCAAATTTTCACTGAGATAGTGGAAAATTTTCTTCTTGAGTGGACAATATAAAATTTTAATCCGCTGTTGTAGAGGAAAAATAATTGCGAGGTTCTCCAACCAATCTTTCTGCTGGTCATAATATTTCTTTTTCAGAGTATTTTCAAGTGATGCGGTGGACAGTTGAAGTAACCTCTTGGTACACTGTTAGATTAATAGGAATTTCATGAGCAATTTCGTTGGGAAGGGATAAAAAGGGGAGTGAAGTAAAATGTGATTTGATGGAGCTTGATTATTACTTTGTGTACGAATACTATACATAAAGACCAAGTGGAGCCCTGAGGGTCCGATGATACGAATTAATATGCAAAAGGTTAGAATTCATTGGTTCAACGAGATAATTCTCGCCTTTCCGATTGAAAGAGCAAACATGTTCACCCATTCCGTCTGTGACTATAATTCCGCAAGTAGTGTAACAACACGTGTAACAGAAGGCATGCGACTTTTCTTCTAAGCCATTTTTTTGTTCCTTCTTATTTCTATCAATTCCATTGGTATTAAGTTTGTGATTTAATCCCAGGCTCCTTGCTCATTTAATATAAGACTGGGAAATCCAAACAAAAAATTATCTGATGTTGTCCCATCTTTTCATAATAATAATAATAATAATAATAATAATAATAATAATAATAATTTATGGATTTTATTGCAAGAGAAATACAAAGTAGATCCCTCACAACAGGCCATCGCCCAAGGGCCTTCAGCCAAGTATTTACATATGAATAGAATTTTATATTTTGTTTTTGTTGGTGTAGTATTTAGAGTCTAATGAGTTGGAAGATGCGTATATAGTGTTCGAAGTCTAAAAGAGTATGAGAAAGTATTAAATTTTGCAAAAAAATCCCACGTGCTTCGCACTCGAGATTTTAACCATTGAGTGGTCGCACCTCTCCACCGAACGTCGTTGGTCGCTCGGTGAGCACCGCGCCGCCCATGTATTTCTCAGTGCGGCGTCGCCACTGCTCTGTGACGTGTTCAATTCGGAGGGCGCGCAAAACATGTCGATGAAAAGGGAAGTAAATATAAGGAATTCACGTTTTGGAATTTTTTTTCTTTGGAAACGTTATTATGAACACATACTAAAAATATTCATACTACCAATATCGAATAAACAAATCAGTAGCGAAGTGGTAAAAGGAGAGAAGTCGTTTTTCGATGGCTCGTTAAATGATCAATTATCTCGGTACCAAGTGGTTTAAAAAAAAAATGTCAAAAAATGTTGTTTGAGATTGAAGCTAAATTGAGATGCCAGTGGGGGAGGAGTGGAATTGTGGAAGGAGGTGGAAAATTAAAACATGCGGAATTACAAAACCACACTGTTGATGTACTTTATTGTGGAATAATCCACGAGTCTTGATAAATTAATAATGTTACACTGTTGATTTGCTCGATAAAGTCAATTAAATGATGATTTCAAAAATGCACTGCACTTGAGATTCTCTCGATATTAAACTTGATGATTGACTCAAAATTATTGATAGTTAACTCGGAATTAATTGATAATTGAATTAAATTACATAGAGACGCTGCTCGAAGCGCTAGACTCGAATATATCGCGTTGATGTACTCCGGTGATGTACTCGATTGAGCGGTTACGGCGATACAATACTGTGAAGACTGACTCTCTCGGTGTCTAGAACGATACTCCTGACTTTTTTGGCGATTTCCTTCGTAGCTGACCGTGACCCCGAAGGGTCCCAAAGTTTCTCGTGATTTTCGTTGAGCCCGGTGACCGTTTGACTCGTTTGAATAGCTGAATTTCACACATCCCGCGGGCCATTCATCATCAGGGATGATGAAGTGTGCATTGAATTTCTCTGCTGCTGTTTCTCTGCGATAATTACTCGTTGACTGGCTCGGGATCGTCTTCTGGGGGATGTTCTGCTGGTGGAGGGTCTGTCGGTAGNTCTGCTGCTGCTTCTCTGCGATAATTACTCGTTGACTGGCTCGGGATCGTCTTCTGGGGGATGTTCTGCTGGTGGAGGGTCTGTCGGTAGGAGACAGAGCTTGGTGATGGGTCTAATGAATGTCATGCTGGTACTGGTGATTCTCTCGATGTTGGGGATACCATCTGGTCGAGTTGGTACTACTGCTCGTGATGTTTTGATGGTTGCAACTCTTGTGAGGCCATCTTCTCCTGGGTGAACTGCCACTACTCTACGGAGTGGCCATTTTGCTGGTGGATAGTCCTCGTCGACCATCAGGATCATGTCTCCAACTTTGATGTTCTCTCGTCGTTGATTCCACTTGTAGATAGCTTGGTACCTTTGAAGACACTCTCTGGACTACCTGGACCAGAATTGTTGTATTTTCTGGGTGATCAGATTCCATCTCTGCAACTTGCTAGGGTTCTCATTGATGATTGATGGCTCTGGAATCACCTGTAGAGGCTCACCGATTAGGAAATGACCTGGGGTGAGTGCTTGGAAGTCTTCTGTGTCATCTGACATCGGTGTGATTGACCTGGAATTGAGGCAGGGCTCTATCTGGATCAGGATGCTGTTGAGTTCCTAGTAGGTGAGTGCTGTCAACCCAAGTACTCTTTTGAGATGATATTTCGTTGATTTGACAGCTGCCTCCCATTTGCCACCGAAATGGGGTGCTCTCGGTGGTGAAGAGCTCCATTGAGTCCCGTTGGTGGCGAGAGCAGCCTGGATCTGTTGATTCTCTCTGGATAGCTGGTTGTATAGCTTGTTGAGGACTGTTGAGGCGCCAACGAACGTAGTTGCGTTGTCACTGTACATAACCTCGGGGATGCCTTTCCTTCCGGTGAATCTCTTATAGGCTCCGATGAATGCGTCTGTTGACTGCCTGGAAACGATCTTTAAGTGGACTGCTGATGTACTGAAACACAAATACTGCAATATGAACGCTAGATGGTTGGGCATTTGTGGGTCGCCATTTGAGAATAGGGAATGGGCCGGCCTAGTCCACCCCCGTATGGAGAAATGCTCGTGAAGGTGATATTCTGCAGGCAGTTGGCCCATTAGCTGCTGGGCCTGTCGTCCTCGATGTCGGATGCAGTAAACAGATGCAAAATATTAATATTGCGTAATTTTTACCCAATGAGCCGTTGATGCTGGCTCATTGATTTGCTTGATGCGGATATACACCACTGCGCCCATGGCTGCTGTTGACGCATCTGCAAACCCGTGGATCTGGATGCTCGATGTCTCCGATAAAAGTCTCAGCCACCTTGGCACTGAGACTTGATTCAGTTTGTTGAGGTTCTCTCTGAAGGTCGTCCATTGATCATCATACTCCTTTGGAAGTGGTGTGTCCCAAGTGAGCTTGAGTTTTCACAGATCTCGGATGATTATCTTGCCTCGGGCGATTCCTGGAGTGATGAATCCCAATGAATCAGACAGTTGAGCAATTTCTGATGCTACTACTCTCTTAGTGACTGTTGCTGACTCAAAATCCTTTGATTTAAATCGAAATGTATCGGACGATTGATGCCAATACAATCTGAGTACTTTGATGATAGGCTTCTCGAACTGGATGATTGCCTTACTCGTTGAGATTCCCAATTCCTCTAATACGTGTGGGCAATTACTGCTCCACTTTTGTAGAGCGAAACCGCCTGTTTGACAGAGCCCTTATAACTGCCATGCGTTTTCTTTGAGGTGATCTTCTGTATCAGCTCCGCCGTAGATATCGTCGACCTAGCGACCTTTGGTGAGTGTCTCGACGGCTGCTGCATAGTGATATCCTTCATCCTCTGCTAATTGTTGGAGAACTCGTAGAGATAGCCATGGAGAACAATTGAGACCGTAGGTGACTGTGGTCAGTTGGTAGGTGATCTGCTACTGATTTTCGTTGATCCACATTATTCTCTGGAGATTCCAATCGTCTTGATGCACTCGAATCTGTCTGAACATCTTGACAATGTCCGTTCCGAAGACAATTCTGTGTTTTCTGAGTCATGTTAATACGTTCATGGTATTAACTTGTAGTTTCTCACCCGGATAAAGGATATCATTGAGAGATAATCCTGATGAGCTAGGACTTGAGCCGTTGAAGACGACTCTCAGCTTCGTGGTGAGTGCGTCTTCTCTCAGAACCCCGTGATGCGGTAGATAGTATGCTGTGACGGGTTGTGCTCCTTCTGGTGCTTTGCGCATGTATCCCAGTACCTCATACTCGTTGATGAATTCTCTGTAGAGCTGGGAATATGATTCGTCTGTCTCGAGACGACGTGCAACTGCCTGGAGTTGACGTGAGGCCTTGAATTTAGATTCTCCGAGCGCTGTTGGTGAGGTCCGTAGAGGAAGTCTGACGATGTAGCACCCAGTTTCATCTTTGGTGTGTGTGGACTTGAAGAATTTCTCATACTCGATTTCATCTGGTGATAGCTCTTCTGATGAGTTGGAATTTTTTGGTAATTCCTTCTGGTGCCAAAATCTTTGGAGAAGCTCTTGTAATTGCTCGTTTGAAGATTCCTTTACGGCCGATAGAGAAACCCTCTGTGAACAACCACTGCATTCGATTGGACCTGATACTATCCAACCAAATATTGTTTGTTGGCCAACTAATTGAGTGTTTCTGGACCTGACGACTCTGCTTTTGATGCTTCGCCCATAGCTGTCAGCCCCTATGATGATGTCTATTGGACCAGGTTTTAGATAATCTGGATCGGCTAGTTGAAGACCTTGTGGAGGGTCGATCCATATTGGTGAGCACGAGAATGATGGTAGCTCGACGGTGAGTTTCTTGAGTATGTGAACATTGATTTGCACTTGCCGTGATCCATTGACTGCTTGAAGCAGTACTGATACTGCTCCTCTCGTATGACCTGAGTTGGTCTCTCCTATTCCGATTAACTCCATTTTTGATGACCTTCGTAAGAGTTGTAATTGATATACTAGTTCCTCAGAGATAAATGATAACTCTGAACTTTGATCGATGAGCACTCTTGCTTTGAGAAGGAAGCCCTTTGGAGATTGTGCTCGTACTTGGGCTGTTGCTAGAAGTACATATTGCTGATCAGCTGCTGAATTATGACGGCTCTGCTCGATGATTGCCTGCTTGGTGATTTCCTCTTTGATGACCGGCGCTGTTGAAGTGCTGATTGCCTGATTGGTGATGAGTCGTGTTGATGATACTCTGGATGACTCAGCCCAGCTTGTTCCTGGTTGGATCGTCTGTGAATTTTCTCCTCTTGTTGGGTCCACTGGAGCTACCTGCTCTCCTTAGATAAGCCTGTCATGGTGATCAACTAATCTTTCGTCTCAAGGGCTGTCGCTGTATTGGCGTTGAGGTTCTCCACAGTTGCCTTGGTGATCTTCGGAAGATTGAGGATCCTGTTGAGCAGTGCTTGAGCAATGAGTCTGGGATCCTCATATTTTCTCACTAGCTTCTGCCAAGCCTTCTCATAATTCTCATCGGTCACCGTGAAGGTGTCGATGAGATTTGCTGCCTGTCCCTTGAGAGCCTCCTTGAGGCGTACTAGCTTTTGCACTGGGGAAATTAAATCATCCTTTTCCACCAGTGACTGAAACAGGTCGCTGAACTGCTTCCACTCTGAGTATTTTGCTTCGAATGGTTTCAGTCCAATTCTCTTGAGTTGATTGGCTTGATCTGATGTTGTTGATGTACTTGTTGATTCCCTCTTCTTGATGATTCCCTTGAGCTGCTAGATAAGTTTGAGGTAGGTCTTCAGCGTTGAAGCCCTCTGATAGGTGCTTTCAATAATATGTTGATGAGTTGGCAGGAGGTTCTCGCTGAATTTGTCTTTGATGATGAGAAATTTATTCCATTCTCCTTCGATGATTTTCTCCTGGCCGTCCAACTCCTCGACTGTGAGACCGCTAATGTTCTCGACTG
Organism: Diachasma alloeum; assembly: GCF_001412515.2. Classification (NCBI taxonomy): domain Eukaryota; kingdom Metazoa; phylum Arthropoda; class Insecta; order Hymenoptera; family Braconidae; genus Diachasma; species Diachasma alloeum. The sequence goes on along the minus strand of NW_021680816.1, from coordinate 221,265 downwards.
ACTGCAATAATTCTTGATAAATATCATTAAGTGAATTTACCTTGAAGTCCAGTTTATTTGTTTGGAACTTCTGAGTCTTTGTGAGTTCGCCTATCGCAGTTCATCCATACGTTCATTGTCTCCTATCTCCGCGCCTGACATGGTAGTTCTCTCTACTCTGGGTGAGATAACTTATCGATAACGGGTAGATACCGACTGATGTTGAATTGGTGCCCACTGTCGATAAGGTAAGCCACGTTATTAGGTGAGGGCGCTCTTCCAACTGCCTGTTGGTTTTCGCGTTGCGCGCGCGGCTTGGGCCTCGGCTAGTCCCGACGGAAACCGAGGTTTTCCGAAATTACACAGCACTAGAGGTCGAAGTGTCACTACCGGTGTTTACAATACCGAACTCCAACTGTAAACACTAGGCACAACACTCTGCACTGTTGATTGTCTTGACCTGTCCGTAGATTTGCTCGTGTGGAACCCGAAAGTCCGTTACACATGAGGCGTCCCTTTTATTCTAGAATTTTCCACTCACTCTCACGCATCTTTTCCCTATCCTGCTCGAAGGACCATTTGTTTGAGATTGAAGCTAAATTGAGATGCCAGTTGGGGAAAAATGGAATTGTGGAAGGAGGTGGAAAATTAAAACACGCGGAATTATAAAACCATACTGTTGATGTACTTTATTGTGGAATAACCCACGCGTCTTGATAAATTAATAATGTTACACTGTTGATTTGCTCGATAAAGTCAATTAAATGATGATTTGAAAAATGCACTGCACTTCAGATTCTCTCGATATTAAACTTGATGATTGACTCAAAATAATTGATAGTCAACTCGGACTTAATTGATAATTGAATTAAATTAAATAGAGACGCTGCTCGAAGCGCTAGACTCGAATATATCGCGTTGATGTACTTGAATGAGCGGTTACGGCGATACAATACCGTGATTAGATTATTACTCTCTCGGTGTTTAGAACGATACTACTGACTTTTTCGGCGATTTTCTTCGTAGCTGACCGTGACCCCGAAGGGTCCCGAAGTTTCCCGTGATTTTCGTTCAGCCCGGTGACCGTTTGACTAGTTTGAATAGCTGAATTTCCAACAAATATTTTTTGTTGCAAATTTCATCAGCTACAAAAAAGGTCTAATGAATTTTTCTCCTAAAATCGCTGGTTTATGAGATAAAATTACATTTATAAAAAAAATCATAATCGACTTGTCTCCTTTCACCGCTTCGTTCCTGAAATAAGAGTTTTATATTATAAGTTGAATACATAAGTAACTCGAACACAAGGTCAAGAGTCAGTTAACAATTACAAATATTCAACAAGTAGGATTTGTTGGATTACTCCTTATTTTTAATGACTTGGAATTATCCTAAAAGTTGAAGGATAAAATGCAATAGACTAGGAATGCATGACAGTTGTGTCTGTAGAGTAGTCTCTACCTGAAAAAAGTACTTTTGAATTATTTTCCTATCTCCTAAGGCTCTTTTCGTCTTCAACTACATAAAACTGATTCCCATTAGATTAATTTCTTATCAATCTAATTACAATTTTCCCCGGCTCAGTACTTTTCCTCTCATTTCGTAGAATTATCATCATCTTTCATATTTCTTTGATATAATCAACAGCCTGCGTTGCAGTAATTGTCTTCTAGTGAAAATATCTGTTATCGCAGCTTTGTTACGTTTACCACAACAAATATTACTCTTCACTGGGTGCAGATGATCACGGTATGATCTACCTTACAGATAGGCTTCGAACATGTATCACAAATTGTCGATGTCCTGCGACCGAGCTTTGGTGCACAGTATGCACAGCGAACCCTCTTTCCAACCACGACAGCGGCTGCACAGGTGTCAGTGATGGAAAAAACCCGTTTCATTATATTCCAAAGTTCATAAGTCAAATTAAGAATGCTCAAGCGTTCCTTAACCCATGGTCTTGTCAAGTCTCTCCCCAAAGTTTTCAAAAATTCACTCCTTGGAATTGTACACTTCTTATTAGTGGTAAGTATGATCTGTGTATTGATGGTGCAAATATCCATCAGTGCAAAAAAGACAGTCAATGGCCATCTACAACTGCACCTGGCTACCGTGTAGTAAGCTCTGAGTTGGTCCACGGTGTCAACCCCACATTTCGTTTTATTGTAATACCCAATGATAACAGGTTCCTGTTTGGTGCCACTGTCATTATCAATTTCTCCTCGATCGTGCATTGAAAACAACAGAACAACATTCTTGTTCTTTTTGGGGAGATACGAAAGCAATGTCTGATGGTTCCTATAACCGAATAGAGAACTACATGGTGCTCGTCCTTTGACGTTGATGAATTCTGGGGGCAGTTCCGCTTTATTTCTCGTCGAAGCTGCTACAGTCGTTGTCCGATGCTTTTCCACAAGTTCATCGACCAGGGGAATTGAGGTGAACCAATTATCCATCGTTACATTACGACCTGTGTTGGAAATTGCCTCAATAAATCTTTTGACAACAGATGCTGGTTTGTTCTCCACATAGAACGGTCCCTCAGGATGTTTACCAGCGTATAATTCAAGTTTGAGGGTATAAAGTGAGGATGCATCCACCAGTGCAAAAGATTTGAGCCCATAGCGGTCAGGTTTGCTAGGGATATATTGTTTGAAGCTGTAGCGTCCTCGAAAACCGAACATCATCTCGTCAATCGTTACACACTCATGAGGGCAGTAGAACTCCAAAAAGCGAATGTTCATTTCCTCCCAAATCTCACGAATGGGTGCGAGTTTATCAATTTTCCTTCTTTCCAATCTATCATCTGAGTCATCGAATCGTAATGCACGTAGAAGTAATGAAAATCGATTGGCTCGCATGAAACATCGAAAAAAATCATGTGCAGTACCATCGGAAGTCCACATACCAGTAACGTTTGCATGAGTCTGTTTCAGTACTCCAGCCATATACAAACACCCAAATAGAGCACGAAGTTCAATGAGATTCGTATCTATACAGTCCCTTTCTCTCGTGTCCTTTCTACGAAAAACCTTCAATTTCTGATTGGTGTGTAGAAAAATTTTTTCCATCAATTCTTCAGTAAAAAAAAGTTCCCAGGATATCAGAGGTGTAGAACATGCGACCGTCCAGATTAATCACCGAATTATTTTAGTTGATAATAAAATGAAGGGTCACTAAATAAAGAAAGAAATGGATATTTGGAAAAAATCAGAGTAATGTATTTCCGGTGCTAAGAAATTACATTGAAATAACATGAATTGGGGCCTTTTAGCAAGAGTCAAGGGGATGGGTAGGGCCGGGCTACTTTCGTACACGTAAAGGGAAGATTCTAGTAATGATGAAAAAAAGGGGGGAGAAGCTAGTATTCAAGGGGGGACGCAAACAGTAGAATATCAAGTGGAGAAAAACTAAAGGGCAAAAATAAAGCACGTGGGCGCACGGTTGGGAGGATGGGAACAGTAATGGGACGAAAGGGGAATATGTCAGGTACTCACGGGTCACACTCAAATTATCCGGGATCTCAGGGTCCACCGTATCCAGTGCAGTCAGGATTTCCAGGAAGCCCGGAAATCAGTCCACCAATTCTCCTCAGGTTCGGCAATACCAGTGGCAAGGTAGCCTCCCTCCAGCGCCAAATCCATGGGTCCAGAAATCGATATTGGGCTTCAACACCTCTTTTCCATCAATTCTCCTCGTGGTATCACGGGCACGTTTTTATTCCTACTCCTCGATCACACAAAAGGCACGCGTTAGCCGGGACAGTTCAGGCACAAGTGAGTCCTCGTCGGCTCTTCATTGTCTTGCTCCTCTATTTTTCCTTCGTGTCCTTCCGTTAGTTTTCGGGCACCCCATTGCACATCTTCGAGGGGGGTCGTGCGACGAGTTTGATGATCAGCGGTGAGCAGAGGGGGCTTTCAGGGGCGTCGTTGCTGATGGATTGGTTGGGAAATTCGGTGGATGGAGTTGGATTACGGGGCACGTTCTTTCCAGTCTCGTTGGTGATGGGTCCGGCGGTGAGATTTCGGGTCCTCGGAGAGGGAATGGGGTATCCAACCGTGGCGGGAAACTAACTTTTAGGGGGATAAAAGAGATATAACAGGTGGAAGATAATTTTGCCTTGTTACAAACAATTAACTGCAAGTCCTCTCACATCAGATTATTCAGTAACAATATTGCACGACCTTGATTTACCCAGAGTAGGAGGTTTTTTGAACCGATTGATTGATTTGTTTTTTCCAAGAAAGAAGCCTGGGTATCCAACTCCTTTTCATTTTCTTCACCACTATCAGACTCCGATTCTTCATCAAAATTTGCCCCACCTTCCGTATCTGAATATTCACTGTCTGCCTCAGCAGCCAATCCTATTGGCTCTTTTTCTTCGAGCGTGGGCAACCAATTAGTAATCACTGGCATGATAATATCTGGAAAAAAAAATATAGGAAAATTAATTTCTTTGGATTCTTCGTTCAGAGAATGTCACATTGAATCCCTTCTAACCTGGAAATTATCTGAGACACTCTAAGAAGTCGAGAAGAATCAGAGAACAGAGAGAAATAATGGATCAAACGGGAAATTTATTTCTAATTAATTTCTCTCACTATGAGAAATTTGACGATCGAGGTGAAATTTGTCATAGTGAGAGAAAGAAAGTTCTTTATGATTGAGGGCTGCGAAGTACTAGAAAACTCATCAACAATAAAACTAACCTCCTATCAATTGTTCCTTCACTTTTCATTCTAGTTTTCCCACTAAATTTGCAAGTACTTCCAGTATAAATAGTAAACATCAACAAAAATCGTTAGGACAATGAATTTTTTGTTCATAATTACCTGCATTTCCCCAATAAAACAATTACACCAGACAGATACTACAGCTCACGGGCCGGCCACTGACTAGGCTACAGCCGAGAGCACGCTTGTTGGTAGTACGCGGGCCGGCAACAACGCTCGTCAAATTTATATGACGCGACTGGTCGCACACTGAGCGCCGCGCCACCTTTTTCCTACCGAGCTCCATGCAAAAAATTATTACAGGAGATCTGGGAATATTAATGAGACAAAATCATGTTCAATGCCAATTAGACAAGTTTATTGACGAATTCTTAAATTTTCGTTCTATTATTTATTAGACTATAAGAGTTACAATGAAAAGAATGAAAAAGGCGGCGCGGCACTCATTGTATAACCGCTCAAGGGTTAAACCTGCAAAATTTGACACAATCGTTCCTAGGCGACGAAGCTATCCGAAAATATTCGATAATTTTGAAGCACTAGTGGTATTACTACTGAAAATTTCATATTAAAAGAGGAAAAATTCACGTGCTACTCAATAAAATTTCCAGGGCCGGTACTTTGCGCTGTATTCCTGTACTAACACTAGAATTTTTCTAGAGAATTTCTCTCCGTGTAAGCCCCCCAAATCAAAACACCAGCCGTTCCATGAGGCCACCTGTACGTGTCGTATTTCAAGTGCAAAGCTGAATTCACACCCAAAAATCATTGAGCCGGTGAATTTTTCAAAAATATCTCCAAAACTTAAGGAGATAGCAAATTTTTACAAAAAAAAAGGAGGGTTCTCAATTTTTTTTCAATTTGTCGAAATTAAAAATGTGGGATATTCGGTAAGGATCGAAAGGTTTTGTAAGGTATACCACTCGGAATTATTATATATCGTATTAGAATTTATTCACAGCAAACGAAACTTTGGTTTACACCATGAGAGCTGGAACGAGAGTGTACTCCCGTGACAACGGTATTAATCGTCCGATCGAGGATGTCCGAATTATTACGAATTGTCGCGAGGTGACGTAATAAGGTATTCGACTGCTAAGGCGAGCTCGAATAAAATAGATTGAAATAATGCGAAATAAATATAAGTAGCTTCGCTACAAAAAATTTTCAAAATTTTCAAAATTCATTGGAAATTGCGGAAATTTTTGAACGGTTTGACGTTTTTGAAAATTGAAAAAATTTCCAATTTTGACAAATTGAAAAAAAAATTGTGCCCCCTTTTTTTCGTAAAAATTCGCTATCTCCCTTAGTTTTGGAGATACTTTTGAAAACCTTTCCGACACCATTTTTATTAGTTATGAATTCTCAATGTACCTCCTCCCCCCGCCCTAAATTTTGGTAAAAATTCGCCATCTCCCTTAATTTTGGAGATATTTTTAAAGAACTCACCGACTCAATTTTTTTGGTTGAGAATTCTTAATGCCCCCCCGACCAAATTTTCGTAAAAATTTGCTATTTCCCTTAGTTTCAGAGATATTTTTGAACCCGCTCCCCTCTCCTTCTTTGCGAAATTCCCCCTCAAAAATTAAAACAATTTTCTAGATTTTATAAAAAACTTTTCCAAATTAATATATTTTTTAAGAATATCTTAGTTTAAAATTAATCCCTATTTTGATCATTAATTTTAAACGATTTTTTTCTAAAACTTAGAAACTTTTTTCGAAAGCTAATTCACTTTTTCTCTCTGTGTAAGGTTTAAGTCGATTTATTTCGCTCGAAAAAAATTTTCATATCGGAATAAGTCGATTCAACTCGCAGGATAATAGTTGAGAATGAAATTCAGGACTTATTTCGTTTTTCACTTGAATAAAAATGTAGTTAATTTTTTTTCTCAAATCGTTTATAGGGGATATGTAACACAATATGTCGAATCGTTTTTCGTCAATAACTCATTTTCGGAAAAAATCGACGTATCACCCTCTACCGCTTCGTTACTGAGATCATTTGGATTTATTATTATTATTATTCAGTTTCGTTTTATAAAGGTACTAATATGGAAAATTTAATTCCCTAATTACATAGATTTCAGATAATTTTTGCTTCAAAACCATCCTCCTTTCATTGAGCAACTTCCGTGATTTATTCTCTAAAATTAATTTTTTTTTTCCATACGTTATCGGGATGCAAGTTATAAATTGCAGATTCTACAATATAAAAAAAAAATTGTTTGAATTTGAATTTTTTTTCTCTGTTTTCATGATTTTTTTCCCGCGAATCGGATTCTCATAAAAAGAACTATTGAACTCTCCATAAAATTTAGCTTTTCAGTTTTCAATTTCTTTGGCTGTAAACCCTCAAGGTACAACCCCCCTCCTCGCCTCAATTTTTCAGTACAAATTCGCCATCTTCCTTAGTTTTAGAGATATCTTTGAAAAACTCATCGACGAGCTAAGTGGCTAAGTCCACTATGGGAGGGCTGTACATCGAGAATTTAGTACAACCTCCTCCCCTCCCTATAGACCTTGTCCCACACAAAGATCCCCTTATGTCAAACCACCTCCCCATTGACGAAGCCCCATAGACCCAAATCGGTCTCAATCAAACCGAAAAATCGGTTTGAATCGAGTCGAAAATCGGCTTGAATTACACCGAAAAATCGACTTGAATCAGACCCAAAAATCGACTAGAATCAAGTCGCTATTTACTATCTGAAACAAGCAGAATAACTCTGATTTATCGGTTTAATTCAAACCGATTTTTCGGCTTGATTTAAACCGACGTCGGGTTGACCTGTTTCTACTTGAAATAAACCACTTTTCGACTTATATCAGAGCCGGAATTCGGATTGACGTAGTCCGAGTTACTCGGTTTGAATCAAACCGAAAATCGGTCAAAATCCAACCATTGTCGACTTGAATCATTACTTTTTTTCTTTGGGTGCAACCTGTGTTGAACACTCATTGTAATTCCAAGTGTCTAATTCATGGATCTGTCGGTGTTACTAGACATAGAGTAAGTAAGCATGTGACGAACTGTCGTGTTTCGTCTGTCTTGTGCAAAACATGTGTGAAAAAAATTATGTTGGTGGAAAAATATTCAATAAACAACGTGTGCAATCATTTAATATTTTTCGAGGAATTTACTGTTGAATTACTTATGTGTAGAATTCGTTTGAGTCCTTTATATGTTGAGTTGGTTATGTGTTGAATTCGTTTGTCTTAAATTGTTGCGTATTGGATTAGCCTTTTGTTGATTATCGTATGTTGAATGTGTTTTGTGTTAAATAGTCATGAAATTGCCAAAGAGTTCTCTTGACATTCTCGGGAAAACTCATACGCCAGCAGCATAAACAAGAAGGGATTTACACCCTTGAAAAAATTATCGTGCAGTAGTAGAAATGTTATTTTGCAGCGCCATAAAAAATACTGCCTATGTCAAAGTACATTTCATGGATAGACCGGAAGAATTGTGGTTCTAGAAAATGCAAATTTCGGTGGTGCACAATAATTTTTTGAAGAATGTAAATTAGACCACCACACTGAGAGAAAAATATGATTCTTCTGACTATATTCCATCACCATCGAATTATAGTCAAAAAGTCCTCAACAATTTTTCATGGGTTACGGTAACTATGGCCGGAGAAGTAATTACTACAATAGAATGTAGTCATTGCAACTATTTTATAGTCCTATTCACGATAGATTCATCGTAGTTACTTTTAAACTTCGGTCAGTTTAACTGCATTTTGATTTGCAAAAATTACGCTTGTGAAGTTACTATAATGTTATGTGCCGCATACAAAAAAAATCGTATCGTTCACCAAAACTGCCTCAACTATTTTCTTATTGTAAATCGAACTTCAGATTTTTCTCTCAGAGCAATGTGATGCTAGCGTACGAATTTTTGTAGGAGGGTTTTCTTTGCAATTTAATGCATAGGAACTTGTTATTGCATGAATTTATCCACCGCAATGAATTATCTTCTCAGTTTTTCCGGACACATATTAAAATGGCCCGGATATTACCGGCGTTGTAGTGATATTTGTCGAACCTTCCAGCAGTGTCATTTCATGGGGACGTATGAATTAGCAATACAGTTACCATGCGTCTCTCGTGATTATCCCCAGAGTCGTCTCTTCATGGCTGCGAGACATCGGGGTGGAAATTATAAGTTATTGTCGGTGACATTTTCAACTTGGATTCATTATGTACCTCCATTCCCAACCCAGTGTTCTCTATCGAGTGGAAAGCCTTTATCATGTCGAGGTGATATGCAAACTGTTAATTCATACGCAAGTATGATTATTATACAATTCAATTGTCATACTAAGGAGCTGAAGTGAGTTTAATGATAGCGCTGTACAGACTAAAATTAACTGTCTGTAATCGTCGATAACTAGAAATTGCCAAAGTAGAATTCTCCTTTTCTGTGCTATTATTCCATTTTTAAGGATGTTTAATCTATCAAGTGGACAACTCAGTTAAAAAAAACAATAAAATTGACTGTTAGAAAATTACTCTTGAAATTTCAAGTAAAAAATCTTAAAATTTTTAAAAACCAATAATTTACATGGAATTTCCATTGATCTTGTACATGGATTTCCATTGATCAGTCAATGTTCTTGACTGATTTATCAATACTTAATAAATTCTCCGTAGTCTAAAGTAGTGATGCCGCGAGACATTTCATGCGACATCACGAGACAATACTTTGGAGGGATTGTCTCGGTCTCACTGAATACGGAAATTTTTACTCTCGTCTCAGTCTTAAAATGCGCAATACCAACTCTTCTCGTGATAACTCCAAGTCAATTCATCTCATCTCGGTTTCTAGCTTTTCTCATTTTTTATATGTAGGAAACCGCGACGAGACAAACCGGGAAAAAAATCGAGAATTTATATTAAAAAACACCAAAAACTTGAGACCGAGAAGGGATAAATTGACTCGAAGTCATCACGAGAGGAGTCGATACTGCGTATTTCGAGACTGAGACAAGAGCAAAGATTTTCATGTTCATTGAGTCCGCCCGCGTCAAAATTTTACCGGGTCTCCCGACGTAGTTTCAACGTTTTGAACATACATTGCTTTGATGGTTGTAGGTTTCGACGTCCATATTTGATTGTATCAAGATCATTATTGACGATAATTAAAAAATTCATTACCATGTTAAAGCCTCACGTAACTAAATTATTAGTGTTAGTACATTAATAAGATTATTTCGAAGTTCAATGGTGCGTCTGAAAAGGGAGTTGGGTCCAAGGATCAGAAGGGTTAGTTAAGTATAAGGATCAATTGAGTATAAGGGTCAGATGAGTATAAGGGTGAGTTGAGCCCAAAAGATTAACCAAATCTAAGGGTCACATAAGTGAAAGCCTCAGATTGATTGTCACCCGGGATGAAAAATTTGAGTCTTTTTGGGGTCTGCAAGACTCGCGTCTGCATCTATGAGAGAGTATGGCTCAGCGCCAGTAGCCATACTTTTGAGAGACTCTGCGTGGGAGACGCAGCAAGACTGCCGAGTGACTGCTACCGAGCGTCTCGGCGAGAGGCTCCGCGTCTCTTACGTATCTCAATAATTAATTAATCACTAATAACTCCTTCAATTTCATTATTGGAAAATAATTGAAAATATTAATGTAGTNAAGTCCCCTCAATATCCAGAAAGGCCCCGGGATGAAAAATTTGAGTCTTTTTGGGGTCTGCAAGACTCGCGTCTGCATCTATGAGAGAGTATGGCTCAGCGCCAGTAGCCATACTTTTGAGAGACTCTGCGTGGGAGACGCAGCAAGACTGCCGAGTGACTGCTACCGAGCGTCTCGGCGAGAGGCTCCGCGTCTCTTACGTATCTCAATAATTAATTAATCACTAATAACTCCTTCAATTTCATTATTGGAAAATAATTGAAAATATTAATGTAGTTAATTCACAAATTGAACAATTATAAAACAAAAAAAAAAGAAATCGGTTCAGCGGTTCTCCAGATGTTCCCTCCCGGTCGATCCGCCGTGTTCCCTTTCGGTCACCCATCCTTTTACTAACCCAACTCGCTACTGCTTAGCTTCAGTGATCGCAGGTTACCCCNATCCATCCTTTGTATTATATTATACTTGCTCCAGTGTCTATTTAATTAACAATTAATGAATCAATAATTAATTTTAGCGAGATCCTGATTATCAGTCCCGAAAATTCTAAGTCCCTATCTTTCAATGAGAGACTCTAGTCTCTACCGTGTTGGCGAAGATTCAGATAGACTCGAGTCTCTCACCAAAGACTCCGAGACGCGAAACCGATTACGGAAGACCCAGGCAGACTGATTTTAGTCTTTCACAGTCTTGGAGAGATCCAATAGACTAAAAATTTTTACCCCGGGCAGTTGAGTTTAAAGATGAGTTCAGCCTAAGGGTCAAAAGAGTAGGAAGGGTCAGGCGAATCGAAGGGTCTATTTTGTAAGGGTCAGATAATTAAAAACCTCAGTTGAGTTCAACTGTCAGTTGAATTTAACGGCCAGTTGTGTGTAAGAGTCAGTTCAGTGTATAGATCAGATGAGTGCGAAGGCCTTATTGGGCCTGAGAGTCAGATGAGTCTAAGACGAGGATAAGGGTCAAATGAGTCTGGGGGTCAGATCGATTCTGAGGGTTAGGTGAGCCAAAAATCATCTGACTTTTAGATTGAACTGACCCGCAAACTCAACTCAGCCTTTTACTCATATGATCTTTAGATTCGCTTGACCCTTCGTACTCTTTTGACCTTTAGGCTCAACTGACTCGTAGATTCGCGTGATCTTTCACACTCAACTGACCCTTAAATCCGCCTGACCCTTTGCAGTTGTTTGACTCTTAGACTCAACTGACTCTTAGATTCGCCTAATTCTTCGGACTCAAATAACCCTTAGACACATCTGACCCTTAAACTCAACGGACACTAGGACGCAATTGACCTTTAAACTGAACTGAAGCTTTTGCGGATCTGACCCTTACTCAACAGATCCTCAAATTCGTATGATCCTTCGGACTCAACTAATCCTCAGACCTATCTGACCCTTAAACTCAACTATCACTGAGACGCATCTAATCTTTCAACTCAACTGAGACTTCTACTTATCTGACCCATAGTCAGCTGACCCTTATATCCATCTGGCCCTATGCTGAAGGTTTTACGCTTATTGATCAAAAAAACCCATCTGGCCCTCATACTCATCTGATACTTATACTCATCTGACCCTTAGATTCATGTGACCCTTAAATCCAATTGACCCTTAAACTCAACTGACACTGGAACACAACTGATCCTTAAACTCAACTGAGCCTTTTACTTCCCTGACTCTTACTGAACCGACCCTTAGATTCGCCTGACCCTTCGTACTCTTTTGACCCTTAGGTACAACTGACCCTTAGATTCGCATGATCCTTCAGACTCAACTAACTCTTACACTTATCGGATTTTTACACTCACTGACTTTTATATGAAGGGTCCGATCCTTAGATGCCTTAGACCTATATGGACTCGAATTCCCCCTCATCTCCTCCCCCTGCTCCTTTCCTCTTAATTTTCTGTATTACTCTATTGCCTACTTCCTTTCTGTTTTTTCCTATTTTTTTTCTTATTAGTTGCTTATATAAACCCGAAAAAAATACAACTCGCCACAAGCAACTGTACAGCTCAGAAGCATACCGGGATACCCTGCGATCACTGAGCTTGAGCACTAGCGAGTAAAACCAGAAAAAGGATGGGTGACCGAAAGGGAAGCAGGGATATCTCGAGAACCAATGGACCAATCCGTTTTTTTTTCTTTTTCCCATTTTTGTTCCACCGAGTTAATAATATTTATATTTTTGCCAATCTTCCACCGATTAATTTATGCAAGATTTAATCAATTAATCGATGTTAGAATGGAACTGGTAGTGTGAAGAGTGTAGGGGGGCGGAAGGAAGGAAAGAATGTACGGTCGAGGAACGTTGTGGATACGTTTAGTTTCAACCTAATTTCAACGTACAATCTGAAAAAAATGGAAAAAAGAGACAGTATTTACGTCGAAAGTAAATTGAATCAGTGCATTTGAGCCTGTACACTGGACAACGTATTTTCAACGTCCTAAACCCACCAGTGGACCTTGAAACTACGTTGGGAGACCCGACCCGGGTTGGAGAGATGATCTCGCCCGAGTCGAAATTTTACCGGGTCTCCCAACGTAGTTTCAAGGTCCACTGATGGGTTTAGGATGTTGAAAGTACGTTGTTCAGTGTACAGGTTCAAATGCACCGATTCAACCTACTTTCGATGTAAATACCGTCTCTTTTTACCATTTTTTCTCGATTGTACGTTGAAATTAGGTTGAAACTAAACGTATCTCCAAAATACTATATAAAAGTCAGTGAGTGTAAAGATCCGATAAGTGTAAGAGTCAGTTGAGTCTGAAGGATCACGCGAATCTAAAGGTCCGTTGAACCTAAGGGTCAAAAGAGTACGAAGGGTCAGGCGAATGTAACGGTCAGTTCAGTAAGGGTCAGATAAGTAAAAGGCTCAGTTGAGTTTAAGGGTCAGTTGTGTTCAAGTGTCAGTTGAGTTAAAGGGTCAATTGAGTTTAAGGGTCAAATGAATCTAAGAGTCAGATGAGGGCCAGATTGTTATTTTTTTATCAATAAGCGTAAAACCTTCAGTATAGGGCCAGATGGATATAAGGGTCAGCTGAGTCCGAAGAATTACACGAATCTGAGGGTCAAAAGGGTACGAAGGGTTACGTGAATATAAGGGTCAGTTGAGTATGGGTCAGATAAGTATAAGTCTGAGTTGAGTTTAAAGGTTAGATGCGTCTCAGTGATAGTTGAGTTTAAGGATCAGATGGGTCTAAGGATTAGTTGAGTCCGAAGGATCATGCGAATTTGAATGCGAATTTGATGTTGAGTAAGGGTAAGATACGCAAAAGCTTCAAGTCAGTTTAAAGGTCAATTGCGTTTGGGGGTCAGTTGAGTTTGGGGGTCAGATGCGTCTAAGAGTTATTTGAGTCCGAAGAATCAGGCGAATCTAAGAGTCAGTTGAGTCTAAGGGTCAAACAACTACAAAGGATCAGGCGGATTTAAGGGTCAGTTGAGTGTGAAAAATCACGCGAATCTACGAGTCAGTTGAGCCTAAGGGTCAAAAGAGTACGAAGGGTCAGGCGAATCTAAAGGTGAGATGAGTAAAAGGCTGAGTTGAGTTTAAAGGTCAGTTCAATCTAAAAGTCAGACGTCCTTTGGCTCACCTGACCCTCAGAATCGATCTGACCCTCAGACTCATTTGACTCTTATTCTCGTCTTAGACTCATCTGACTGTCAGGCCCAATAGGGCCTTCGCACTTATCTGGCCCATACACTCAACTGACCCTTACACACAACTGGCCCTTAAATTCAACTGACAGTTGAACTCAATTGAGGTTTTCAATTATCTGACCCTTAGAAAACAGACCCTTGGATTCGCCTGACCCTTCGTACTCTTTTGACCCCTAGGCTCAACTCACCTTCAAACTCAACTGACATTCAATCTCAACTGTGGCTTTCACTTATCTGACCCTTAGCTTCGCGTAATCTTTTGGACTCAACTCACCCTTATACTCATCTGACCCTTATACTCAGTTGATCCTTTTACTCAACTAACCCTTCTGACCCTTAGATCCAACTCACCCTTCAGACGCACGATTGTTTGAACTTCGAACTAATGTTATTAATGTACTAACAGTAATAATTTAGTTACATGAGTCTTTAACACGGTATTGAATTTTTTAATTATCGTCAATAATGACCTTGATTCAATCAAGTATGGACGCCGAAACTTACAACGTACGTTAACAGAAAACAAACGTCATTAATGTTGAGAGTACGTTTAATATTCGGTGGATATTCAGTGTTTTTCAACGTCCATGGGCCTTCACGTTGAAAGAAGTTGAAAGTGCGGTAAAAATTCGATGGAGAATTTGAATATCAAAGCAATGTAGGTTCAAAACATTGAGAATACGTCGGGAGACCCGGTAAAATTTTGACTCGGGAAAGTTTTGTCTCGTAAAGTGTCTCACAGCAGAACTAGTCTAAAGTAAATGGCTTATGGTTTTTCAACGCTGTGATGAAAAGTGAACTTTTCGGCACGCTCTGCGTGCCTAAAAGTCCAATTTCCGCCACATTGTGATGAAAAATATTGTTTGTAACTCGTGAAAAAATGTTTTTTGGCAAGTGGGAGGTTTATATCACGAGCCGAAGGCGAGTGATATAATCCCACTTGCCAAAAAACATTTTTTCACGAGTTTACTGCACTCGTTACGAAATATACTATTTTTAAAGAAACACTCGTGTTGACACTTTTTCATTGACTTTGTGTCGATAACCACACTTTTTATGGTCGTACCCACTCTGTAACTCACCGGAATAGACAACATTGTGTTGGCATTGATGAGTTCAAACTTATAAAAGTTGCAGCAGTACAAGCCGACTGTAGAAAAAAGCTCAAATTGTTTCTAGATGTTATGAAAAGTTCTGTGGTTTGTCAAAATCACAAGTTCAACTTCATGAACTTGGCGCTCTTCCTTATTTCTGCACTTTTTTTAATTTCCCAGAAACAATTATCCATAAATAAGTACTCGGGCATTTTTTCACAACAACGCATTGAAATGGTTACTCGGCATTTTTTCAATTTTTTTCTGAGATACTTCCTTACAACCAGCGATAATAACCTTCGGACCATTATAACCTGTGGCCCTCTCATCCAACCCTCTGTGAGTACTTTCATCGGCCAATCCATTTTAGTTTTGTGTGGAATAACGTCTTTGTTATCCTCTCCATCCTTCAGGAAGGTCGACCAGGAACCTCTTCGCAGCTCTGAGTATTTCAGTAGTTAATATCCCAGGAGCTGGCTGGTTTGTTTTGATAATTTCTTCTGCCACTTGGTTTCTCTCCTTGGCCAGGGTTCAATTGGTTTTTCGACGTCTTCAGGCTTCTGGCGATGGTCTTGTGAGCTGTCCTTCGGGTCGACATCTTCTTGAGGTTACATGACATTCCTTTATTCTAAATTATCTCTAAACGGGAGGAAAGTAGAGTAATCCCATTCTTTGTTTTGAAATCTATTTTCCCTGAATTCTTGATTTTTCTTTAATAATTAATCTTAATTCTTCTCATTGCAGTTCACTAATTCTTTTCGGGTCTTTCTTAAGGAACGAGGTATTATCCTCGTGACAACACGGAGAGAAAGTTTTTAGAAAAATTCTAGTACGAGTACTGGAAAAAATCACAATCCACCGGCTGTAAAAAATTCTAGTGCTGTTAAAGTAAAATTTTTTGGTATTTCTGGTCAAATTTCTGGGGATTTCTGTGAAATTTTCACAGAAATATGGGGAAAAATTTACGTTTTCCCTAATGAAATTTGTAGTGCCAGCACTGAAATTTTTTCCTGGCCGTTATTTTGCGCCTCTTTTCCCATGCTAGGACTAGAATTTTTCTAAAAAATTTCTCTCCGTGTATCATTTCCATGCATCATTGTACACTAAAAGTGTGAGGATTTTAGATTTTTCATTTAAAATATGACTCCAAAATCTTCTCATCAGGAAATCATTCTTAATGCACTTGTTCCTCATTATTAGTTCGCGACAATTCAAGGTACTCGAGTGGAATATTCAGATACGGCAATTAGTGTCTGTCGAAAATTAGTGCACTTGTCGGCAAAAAATTAGAATCCCCGTGAATGTTTGCACACAGAATAGTAATTTTTGACTGACGTTAGTTAATTATACGTACTGGCACATAAAAAATATAGCATATTCCCATCAATTCATAGTGAATGACAATGAACATAAATTTGAGGTGCATAAGTGTGATAAAATTATGTGAACAGTAGTTGTTTTTACAGTGTATATCCGCTAAAAACACCAAGTGCACAGCATGAGAAAACTTGACACACTCATTTCTTTGGAAGGAAACTTAAGGAAAATATCCGATGAATTTCGAAGGTCGAGGTGTTTTCGAAGTTACATGACACTTTTCATCGAATATCTGCTAAACTAAGAGAAAACCTAATTAATAGGCTACTGTAGAATTAGCGGTTTGATACTTCACCCGCAGCTCGGTAAATTAGTAAATTAATACTGATGTGAAGGTATCATATGACTCCCATTACTGAACTCTTATTGGATTGAATCTGATGACCAGAAGGCGTCATTATAAAATATACTGCGAATAAAAATTCCTCTATTCCCAAGATCGAGAAAACAATTCACGTAACATCGCAGAATAATCAATAGAAATTGTCCCAATCTCTAAATTTTTCATTAATATCAAAAACAAAATAATGAACTTCGACGTTATTATTTCCTCCCATAGCAATTACCGGTTTACATCCTGCAACTTTCACCCAACTTGAGTTTTGTTAAAAGGGTATCGATAACTTCATTACCACCCGCCAATCTACTTCACCTCCGGAGAGCTTTTCTCGAAGTTTAAAGGCACGCGAGAACGGCCATTATTGTTATACCTATCACTTGAAAATTCTCGAGGCATCCCAAACTCCCAGCTCATGCCCTATTCCACTCATCCCGACAATTAACGCCATTAGACTTGATAAACACTACTGCTACAACCTCCTCGCCGAATTGCCATTCAATTTGATGAAAAACGACAATTTATAAGAGACCATTCAAGGGCTAATATTTTCGAATATTATTTTTTCATGAGCCTCTTTAATACTGTTGTAACCGTTGAATATGACTGTCACAAGGCAAAAAAGAAATTCATATTCTCCCATATGATAGAGTTGAGATGAATTTTGTGGTTTCCCTATTTCGAGCGGAAATTCAAATCAGGCTCGAATCAGAAACTGTGATCAGTTAAAACTGATGTATGTTATTAGGCCCAATAACCTGCAATTCTAATCGTGATTCGCTCGGGTAGATCACAGGTTTCGGGCCCGAAAATAGTTTTACTCACACGATCCTCGCTTTCGGTAATAATAAACTCGTATCCGTCAGAAAATACTTTCTGGACCTAATGAGTTCTACTACTTGATCAGTTTTAGAATATTTTTTTATGGCCTTTTGAGTCCCCTTTTCGTGTCTCATTTCGGCACACTATCCAACTCTATGCATGCGGCTGTGGAGTCTACACTGTATCCGAATTCGCACTCGTATAGAATATAGGAGTAACATGGGAAACCATAGGAAACCCATGCCGGTACAGATGATTACTCTATTAGCAACCTCCCGCTCGCCGAAGCCTTCGGTTGGAAAATTCGGTTCCACTGGGAATCGAACTCACAATCTTTCGCACACTAGACTTGCGTCTAGCCGACTCGGTCACCGATGTCGGTCAGTTTTAGAATATAAAATCAGAATTCACTCTGCTATATTGGAAACAGATCCTCTGTTGAGAATCCTACCAGATCCTGCATCGAGAATTATATCTAATCAAGAAATCCTGACCAGTATCGGATCTGAGGTCAAATTAAATGTCCTTCAATTGAAGGACATTCAACTTTACTGCTGGGTTCATTTCAGTCCGACTTCCCACATTGTTAAAAATGATCGTATGCGAGAGGCGTACTCAACCAGGAAATCTTTTGGTTTTCATATATATATCAACATGAAAAATTACCGCAAGTAATACCACGAGAGCTTCAAAATTATTGAGCAATTCCCGATAGGTTCGTTGCAAACAAACGAAGGAATAAAGTTTTTCAGGTTAAAAAATCACGAGTGCGAAGCACGAATGATTTTTCCTGAAAAACTTGACGACTTCGTTTGTGTGCAGGGAACCTTGAGGGAATTATTCGATTAATTTTGAAGCTCGAGTAGTATTCGGGAGGGAATTTTCCCATCCAAATATCAGCCAAAAGAATTGCACTATGAGACAAAATCCATCTGACAGTTCCAACCAGGGGTTCACACGACCACGGAATCTTTTGTTTTCCACAAATATAGTCAACATAAAAAATTACGAGTTGAATTATCAAAAATTATCAGCTGAATACCGTATTGACGATATGAAATAACAGTCGAATAGTGCAATTCTATTGGCTGACATTCGGATGAGGAAAATTCCCAGTGGGATTATCAAAAATTATCTGTTGAAAACCGTGTTGACTATATATAAAAGAACAGTCGAATAGTGCAATTCTATTAGCTGAAATTTGGGTGGAAAAAATTATCGTCTGAATTTTCCATGTCAAATCCCGGACATTTTTATCACGGTTAATTTCCACTAAAATTTCAGGAAATTTTGTCATTGAAAAATAAAATATTCCGTCGATTTTCTATTCAAAGGATCCAAAAATAAATTCCTCAGTTCAATTATTTCATAGAAATTCTGAAAAATCAGGGAAAAATTGAAAATTCACGTTATTTTATTCCTGATTATTTTTCTCACTCAGATTTCAGCCAATCAGAGCGCAGTATTTGAGGCTGTCAAACAGTTTTATTTCGGAAATTTCTAAAAAATTTCCGACGAAAATTCACTAGTAGCTTTTCAAATGTTTCTCATCTTTCAACGCATTTCACGTTTAATATTCTTTTCATGAGAAGACCCGGTAAACCGCGATTCTAACCTCGCTTCGCTTGGTTTGATCGCGGTTTACGGGCCTTCTGACGAAAAATTGCATTCATCACACGGTCCAAAAGTATTTTCTGACGAATGTGATTATAGGCCTCGCCTTCGGCTCGGCCTACAAAGCCACATTCGTCAGAAAATACTTTGTGGACCTTGTGATGAAAATAACTATTGTGACAGATAAACAAAAAAGTGGGTTGTAAATGTATGACTGTGTAAATGTATCCGCATATGCTTGGTCGAAATCTGAGTGGAAAAATAATCCATCAAATACCACTCGTGCTTCAAAATTAATCGGATATTTTCCTCAAGCTTCCCTGCCTAGGAACGAGTGGGTCAAATTTTGCAGAAAAATCCATTTTAAACCTGCAAAATTTGACACAATCGTTCCTAGGCAACGAAGCTATCGGAAAATATTGGATAATTTTGAAGCACTAGTGGCATTACTACTGAATATTCATGTTCCCTTAAAAATTCAATGAAGTTGTGAATTTTCTATCTCAATCCCACTGAAAACTCATGAATCTCCTTGAATTCTACCTAAAACTCGAAATTTCGTAACCATTTTTCTCCTAATGCGGATTCAATGTCAGTCTTATGAGAATTCGTACAATATTTTCCGTGAATTTCTAACAGTGCATTCTAATCCGCTCCCGTCTAAACGGAATTGTCACCATAGAGTGAACTCCAGTTTCTACACTGATAGAAAGAATTAGCTATTGTTAACGAATGGATTTGGTTGGAGACGAGGGTATGTTCGGTTTCACCAAAGGCTTATTCGTTAATAGTTAACAAATGCACATTGGAAGAGCCTTGTTTGACTCGATTTTCACTTTCCAAGTGAACCATTCGTTAACTATTAACGAATATTCATTTGGTTATATTTAACTCTATCATTCGTTAATAGTTAACGAATCTCGTTTAGAATAAATAAATCAGTCTATCAGCCATAATAACCAATGTTGTCTAACACCCATATAAACCAATGTTGAATTATAATTTTAAGCTCCTCTAACGATGTAATTTTTAACGCTGTCAGGATCATTTCGTGCTTAATCCCTCACGTACGGGGTCAATGCCATGCATCGACCCATGAAAAGATGAATGACTCTCTTTAAAATTGATTATTTCCAAAACTGGAATTTAACTCAACCAAACAAATAACAATAAAAAAAGGAATACTGTTGCTTCAATTACATATCGGTTTCATAATTTTTCGTTGTTTAGAAGTCAATACATTCTAGTTGTATCGAGCGTACTCCATGCTTGGAAAAAAGGACCCTGGCCGTGAGGGGTTAAAATGTTATTGATATTCCGTTGGTCACGCCACACCGCACCAGCATAAATCGACATATACTGTTAAAAAATTTTATCTCAATTTTCCGGTACACTTTTTGTAAATTTTTATCGAATTTAATTACCATTGAAATTTCAAAGAATTTCGTCTTTGAAAATTCAGAATTTCGTGGAAAAATCGAAGAGAACTGTCAATTTCAGTTCTATTTTCCCTGAAAATAAATAGAAAACCACAAAATTCCGGTAATAGTATATTACATGCCCGAGCCTTGGAAGACAGATCACCGTCCCCCACGTGCAAGATTGCCTTCCGAGCCGAAGGCGAGGATGGCAAGTACGTGCGGGAGGGTGATATGTTTTCCATGGCGAGGTGTGTATATTAATTTTCAGACCCCGTGACACGAAAATATATTTATGTCATTAGGCCCGATAAACCGCGATTCTAACCTCGCTTTGCTCGGTTAGATCGCGGTTTTCGATCCCAACGACATAAAATATCATATGTTACTCGGCGATAAAAGCATTATCTGGCGAATGTGATTATAATAATACTTTTATCGCCTGATGACATAATATATTATTTGGTGTCGCGGGACCTGAAAAATCTCATTTTCGCCATGAAAAACATATCACCCTTCTCCACGTGCTTGCCATCCTCGCCTTCGGCTCGGAAGGCAATCTTGCACGTGGAAGAGGATGATCTGTTTTCCAAGGCTCGGGCATGATATGTACTGTCTTGAATTTTCGGGACAGTGATACTGAATGCGATTTAGGGGGCCAAAAATCATAAAATTTCAGATTTCACCGAAAATACAAGGTAATTTGGCACTGAATATTCATATTAGAGTGGAAATTCGAATAAATTAAGAAATTCTCTGGAATTTTACTGAATTTCCAGTGAAATCTTAAATTTCATGGTTTTTTTCCCCGAAATTGCATTCAGTGCCACTGTCCTGAAAATTAGTAGTCAACTCCATGAAATTGCCCGGTAGCTTGGCGCAGTGGGTAAGTTCGTTGCGAAAGGTTCCGAGTTCAAATCCCGGCCGGGTAGAATAGTGCGATCTAGCCATTTAAAGTCTTGATCATCATCGCCGTATACCCTAACCGGGTCGAAGCGGTGTAAAATTACAAAAAAAAAACTCCATGAAATTTCACTTTTTTTTTCTAACAGTGTAATGACAAATTTGAAAGATCTAGGAAAAATCAAAAGTGATCTAGATCGTATACTTGAGAAAGTCCTATGAAATCTTCTGTGCTCAGTATTACCCTTAATTATATATGCCATGTTTTTCTGAAAATTCCCCTTATACATGGTACGCGGCCCGGAATTTCGGAATAAAAAATTGAAAATCCAACTACTTATTATATTTTTGGCAGATATTTTCAACGATAGCGTTTCTAGATACTTCAAAATAAGATGTCAAATTTTTTCAAATTTTTCTGAAGCTTTTCTGCAGTGTAATTTAAAAAATTGGAAAAAGTGGAGCGCAGTCAACGAAGTGTTGATATTATTAGATAATAACATAGCTTCATACCAATCTATGAATTATCTTGTTAATAGGATCTAAATATTGAATGACCTTTTTAAAAAAATCTACTATAAAACATCATTATAATCCCCAAAAAAATTCATCCTGCAAACTTCCAGCTGCATAATATCTGCCCAACGCCCATAATTTATTCATTGTAACTCCATTCTCATTCCAAAATACATGAAAAACGCAACGGAGCATCAACAGAACTAAAAACTAAAAAAAAGTAATGTTCTCGGAGATAAAACGAAGGGAATAAAAAATGTAAACATGGAATATTTCTCATTCATCAAAAGGCCACGAGGGATTGTATGCTCTCTTACTTGCATCGCACGAACTCTCCCCCCAACCACTCCAATTAACCTGTCGTTTTACCCTCAATCGTTGCGCGCAATCCTAATTTCTGTGTCTCACCACAAACTTTCCGTGCAAAAACGAGGAAGACATGGGGAAAAAACCAACAACAAGAAAAAAAATGAAAACAGAAAAAAAGTAAAAAGCAGAGTAATGCATAGAATAATGGAGCGTGACCTGGTGTGCGAGTATGGTGTAGAGAGGAGTAGGAAAAAAGGATTTAGAGGAAGGACTACGACCAAGCTTCGTCCACGTCGCCATTAGTGCTTTCCCTCGTGTATATCACCCTTAATTACGACGGGGTAATTTCTTTTCTCTCGCCCGTAGAAAACTGCTTCCGCTTATCTCTTACATATACTTATTTTTTTACATTTTTTTCTGCTACCATTAGACCTTATTTTTACATTTTTATTCTGTAGAATTTTGCTACCTCGAAATGTCTTTATTCTCATCTCCATTTGCATCGAAAATCTGGCGTTTTTTGTTCAGTTTTTATGATGATATAAAATGCATTCGGTGGAATGATGATGGCGCAGAGAATGGGATGAGAGTTTTTGTTCTTCGAGGGAAATGGGAAGTTTTCGGATTAAGATGGCAGGGCTTTTTTTGGGTTACTGTGGTATTGTCATCTTTGGAGTTATGAGATCTGGGTGGTATGAGATGATATTGTTTGGAATATTGCTGCAGGGTAAAAAAAGGAAGTCGATGAAGTTTGGCGATCGCAGGACTTCTCCCTGAATCCTAGATAAAATGGGGACACATGGAGAGTTGTCAAAATTTTCCCTAACCCTCTAGTAAAAATACAACGAATGTCGTTAAATAACAGTACATGAAGGCAACAATATATACACAAAAATGTTTCTTATTTGAAGGACCACGATACTGGAATCCGGATTTCAGTATAGTCCCTGGTAGGTAATGTGGAGTCGGCCAAGTTTGGCTGAGGGCGGCCAATACTAGGCTATCCTTGGCCTACACTGGGCTTTTCCTTTCCTCCTACCAACTAATTGAAAATCGTCGTATCTTGTTGTGATTTTCTCCGTGGTATAGAGAAAATAAAATAGTAATGATTAGTATGTCGGAATCCGCACATAGTAAACGTTACCAAAGTTTTGTAAGTATTACTATGGACATGGTAATGGCTATCATGGAACATGGTAGTAGTTACTATGGGACACAGTAATATTTACTATGTTATATAGCAAGCTTTACTATGTTACATAGTAAGCTCCACTATGTTACATAGCAACCATTACCATGAGACATAGTAATCATTACTATGGAATATACTATAGGATACTATGGATAGTATAGGATTACACAGTAATCCTTACTATGTTCCACAGTAATGATTACATAGTATGGATTACTATGTAGGGCCAGTTGAAAACCATTTTACTATGTTACCATAGTAATCTCTCCTGCGGCCATAGTAATATTTACTAGTTAATTCTCTCCATCCAGGGGTACATTTCGTCATTAGGCCGAAAAAAACTTTTCTGGCGAATATGAGTTTACAGCCCTAGCCGAAGGCAAGGATTACAATCATATGAGCTTGAACAATTTGTTTACGCCGTGCGACGAACAATATTTTTTTTCACACACCTGCACGGAAAGTTCGTACTTTGCTCCCTGATGAGCGGGAGGAAAGTACGAACTTTCCGTGCAGGTGTGTGAAAATATACTATTTCTCTGTGGTGTAAGAATTACCCTGACGTGAATAGTAAACGTGTAATGAAATACATTTTTGGGCAGTTTTAAATCGGGAAACAAGCAGAAAATGTAGGATCAGGGATAAGTTTCCCTTTTTGATTTGGAAAAAATAATTGAACTTTAACGTACATTTTTGCTAGAATAGTAGTATTTCTTGAAAATGCTGCAAAAATTACGCGTTTCAAGAGATTTTGCTTTCCGCGTAGTTTTAATTTCCCTGTTAAGTTTTAATTTTATTTCTACACATGAGATATGACATTTCAGTCAGTAAAATGTTTACTGGTGCTGCGCAAGAAAACGAGCTAATTTTGCTTATCGTATGAAATACTCAGGCAAAAATCCTGTGGCACAAAACAATTTTTCCATTTCCTTTTTCCCGTGTGGAGGAAGAAAATTAGACATAGAAACTGTAGAGACCGCACAATTTTCATTACAATGATTTGGTTGTTATTATGTTTGGTGAGTGGTTTCTGTGAGATATACTACACGAGCTCTGCGGCGGTTTAAGGGTCCAAACATCTGGCGGGACTGAGATGGTATCGAAACCTTTTCACTTGGGAATTACATATCACAATGAGATTCCTCTCTATCCGTCGTATCTTGTTTCAATTTTCAATTTTTTTCTGTCTCTGAATGTTCTCATATATATTTCTCCGATCCGCCTTTGATACGTGTGAAGCCCCGTAATAATAATGTCGTTGCGGAAATACGTAAATGAGACACGAGTGGTGAAATATGAATGAAAATTTGTTAAGAATAGTCTTTGATGAGAGATGAAATTTATGTGGAAGAAGGAGAAAATATCATTCAGTGGGTTTTTTTTTTTTTAATATTCCCGCCCTTTCTGCCCGCTTTGATTGGCTAATCAGCTCTATCCAACCCTATGCATGCGGCTGTGGATTCTACACTGCACCGCATTTGCACTCCTATAGAAGATAGGAGTAGCATGGGAAACCACAGGAAACCCATGCCGGTACAGGCGGTCACTATATTAGCGACCTCCTGCTCGCCGGAGCTTCCGGTTGAAAAACTCGGTTCCACGGGGAATCGAACTCACAACCTTTCGCACACTAGGCTCGGACCTAGCCGCTTCGGCCACCGACGTCGGTCGATTCAGTGGGTTTATCTTCAGGCTTCTGCAGATAATCAATATAATGAGATAAATGATCTGGAATCCTCCTTTTTTAGAATTTAGAATTAGAATATGCGCGGCTGGTCACTTAAAGCGCCCAGAGTCACCTAAATCATACGATCTTTTGTAACATCCGCCTTAGTTTCGGTCAGTCACACAGCCCCAGCCCTATGTTTCTCACTAGGCTAATAAGGCTGGTCACAGCCGCTTGTTGCAAGTCCTCTTTTTCCAGGAAAGCCTGGCCCCAGATTTTATAGCGACCATAATTTTGCAGCCATAATGATGACTACTTAGGGGCTTGGCGTGGTACGCTCCGATGGAAGCCGTTTTATTGCCTTCCTCACAGCCCCCTCCCCCCTCCCCTCATCGACCTTCGCTGCTGCATCCGCCAAGGTTGCAATTGTCCCCGAGGTTTGATGCAGCTTCGCTTGCGACGTCTTCTCTCGGTTCCACTCAGTCTGACCCGATTCACATCGGTACCAGACTGGTCAGCTTTGTTAGACTTCGTGTGTTCGCCATCGCTGGCCCCATCTGAAGTTTCTTTTTCAATACTGCGATTTTTTTAGATTGGTTTCCATTTTTGGTCCCACGAGTACCGCGGTCCAGCGTTTTCACCTGGTGCATTGCCGCGATTGCCCAGGGCTTGGCTTGTCTCGGGTGGGTTACACCCAAGACTACTCTCAGAGGTCGCCCAGGTTTCTGAGAGGCACCGTTTAGCGACACAGCTCCCCCTGTGCCACGCATCCTTAGGCACGGTATGGCCGAGGCCATGGCTTACGCCGCTCACACACATGGATTGGGTGGGTTCCTCTTAGCGACCGCGGACGGCGGTAGTCCTTAAGACCCCTACTGCCCGCGACCGAGCCCCCTCACTAACGACAAAGTGGGAACCCCATGGAGGGGGTGGAATCCTCCTTAATGAAGATAAATTGTTCCTATCAATTGCAGCAATCTCATGCTCTGAGGTGAGACAGAAAAAGTAATTTTTCAAACTTATGTCGCATACAAAAAAAACATTGTTGCCTGACAAATCACGCCAAGTTTTATTTGAGCTAAGTCGCCAACTCGACTTGTCATTTTTTGGAGATCCTTGAGTCAACCTGGTTATTCAAAATCAAAATGTTTCCAATTTTTTAGAATTTCCAGGAAATTATTAGACTGACATTTAACGGTTTTATTGATTTTTTTACAGAATTATGGGACAACCAATACACGAATCTTCAATGACAAAATTTCCTTGTTAAAAATTTCCGACCTTTGACATGGCCAATCCAGAGAAAAATTTATAACGTGTAGTTACAAAAATGTTGAGAACTCATGGCTATATACAAAATCACTTACATATGATGAATAAATTAACATACATTCGTTCACTATTTGCATATTATCAAAGCATTCCTCAGTCATTCGAGTGAAATCAACACTTCTGCATTGCCGTTAACGCTAAGGTATTACCTAGAAATGGGAGAATAGGATTAAGGAAGACAATTCAACAGCACTGAGTGTAACAACATAAAAAGATGGCTGGTGAAAAAATTCACTATAATCACTCAATTTCTAAATTGATACAACTAAAATTTAATAAAGTTAATTCCTTTGTGTTCATAAATCGATCAAGCGTCTGGGTTAAACTGATATGCTATCAACTTTTACTAAGGAGAAATCTCTGATGATGAATGAAAGGATTCTATTTTGAGTTTCTATTCTCAGTTATTTAAAAATTATATTTTATAATTCATTCATATGACAAGTTTGATGAAAGCACTGATAATGGAAAAATTAAAATGAGAAAATAGAAATTCTTTGAAAAAATTCTGGTTGTTTTTGGTACAGGAATGAAACGACTGCAACCACTGTAAAAAAATTTGCAGGGTGATTTCAAATTCGCCCGCAAAATCTCGTAAAATGACCTAATTTCTGAGGAAAAAATGTCTTTCCCCAGAAACTAGCTTTGTAACTAGCTTTGTTTGTTTGCTAGTTTTGGCTTTGTAATGTGTTTGTTGTGGCTTTGAAGTCCTCAAAGCTGCAGTCCTCAAAAAAATGTTTTAGTCCTCTTAGTGAGGAAGTTTTTCATCAGAAACAGCCATGATTGTGATATTTCTGGTAGAATCTTTCAATCCCGTCAGATTGTTGTTTAAAAGTTTGGGATTGATCCAAGTTATGTCACTAACTGTATCAATCGTCATAGAGCAAGAATGATCATCATATTTCCTTATATTTTCAAATTAAGAATTGGCTCTTGAATTCCATTTTTTACCTGAAGACATTGAGAAATATCGTAATTTGATAGAGTTAACCACCACCCAACGAATTGACTCTATTTAGTTTTCCGAATGGATGTTGGTAGATCTGTTCTGGTTTGAATTTTGATTACTGTTTGGAAATATTCATTTAAAATTCCTCCTGCCATTGTTGAGCTGACGATGATGATTATTACGATTTTGGTTGAATTGTTGTGAGGAATTATGGTGAGATGTGCTTGCTCCGTTCTGATTGGGATTATTATTAGAGCTTCTGCAGTGTTTGGCATAATGGCCAAAACGTTGGCATTCATAGCACTGAACGCTCGTTTCTATATTAGGAAATCTCTTCTGTTTGCCATGATTTAATGAGAAATCTCGATAATTAGTTTCTAATTGAGAATTGGAGGAATTTTGAGGTTGACATTTGTTAATTACGGAGTTGGAAATCGAACTCAGTTGAGTGGCCTGTTTTAGCTGCACGTTAGAAATTTTCTGTTTTCAAATTTCAAAGTGAATTGCATTAGTGGATTATTGACTCCATCGATAAATGCGCGGCACGCAGCACGATCACGTTCCTCCTTAGAAGGGTTCGAATAAGCCAGACAGCTGAGTCGATCAATCTTTTCTGAGTGAGTGACGTAGCTTTCGCTTTTTTTCTGTTTTCGGGATAGTAATTCGTTGTAATACATCCGCGAAAGATGGTTCTCATCAAATTTGTCAGCTAGTATTTTGGAAATCTTTTTATAATCTGATTTATCTTGATTTTGAATTTTACTCAAAATTAATCGAGCTTTCCCGCGAAGACGTGTTAATAATTGGAAGCTTTAGTTGTCTCCGACCGCCGATTATAAGAAGCAGCTGTTTCAAATTGAAGGTGGTAGTGAGACCAAAGCTCCGAACTATTGTACGTGTCTGGTGAGAATTGTTGTGAGAATTCTTGGTGTGATCAGATGAATGAAAAGTATGAGAATTAGTCGACGTGGCATCAACATTGCAATTAATAAAAGTAGTTACTAAATAATTTTGAGGGTTTTGGATCTGTCGAATTTCTCGGTGGTGGGTATGGAGGCACTTGGATCCATGGTGGGTAATGTGATTCAAGAAGAGTTAGGACCTCTGGTTCATATTGAAGAGGGATGCCTGGAGGCCCTGAGACTCGTTGTGAGAGAGTAGAATGCATTGGGGGCGTTGAAGTTAGACTGAAGGCATCCCTACAGGCTGAACCACGTTGGAAGTTTGATGTTGAAGATTTAAGACAACTTCTGAAACGTTAGGATGTGGAAAATTTCCAGAAAGATGATGTTGATGGTTCAGAAGATTTTCTGGAGAATTTAAGGGTGCAGATTGTTCAGAGGGTTGTTGTTGAGAGGCCAGGAGAAATTCTGAAATGTTCAGACGTGCTGAACGAAGTCTTGCGGGTTGTTGTCGGGAATTCAGGGGAGTTTCTTGAATGTTTGAAGCTGCTGGATTCCCTGAAATCTGTTGTTGAGTATTGACAGAAGCCCTTCGCACA
This sequence comes from Diachasma alloeum, assembly GCF_001412515.2. Taxonomy (NCBI): domain Eukaryota; kingdom Metazoa; phylum Arthropoda; class Insecta; order Hymenoptera; family Braconidae; genus Diachasma; species Diachasma alloeum. Next base: position 192,218 of record NW_021680816.1, on the reverse strand, counting down.
TCGGAAGCTGTGAGATTCCCTGTGGGTTATTGCTGAAGATTCAGGAAGACTTCTCGAACGATTGAAGTTATCGGATTCTCCGGGCGCGCTTGTTAGAAATTCAAAGGGACTTCTTGGACGTATAGAGCTGTTAGATTCCCTGGGGAATATTGTTCAGAGTTCGGAGAAACATAAAGAACTTTCGGAATTACCCGATTCGCTATAAGTTGTTGTTGAGGATTCTGAAGCGCTTCAGGCTTCAGCGCTGGGTTGCTTGGTAGATTCCTCAATAAATTTAAAATGTCGTTTCGGGCAGTTCGACGATATTCTTCCCTTTCCTGTCGAAGAGAGTCTCCGATACCTGTCAAAGCGTCCCGTAATTCATCCTGAAATTCATCCCGAAAACGATTCGTCCAGTCTTCAAGATGATGTGGAGCAGGGTTTTGTTGATGAAGTTCCTCACCCAACAGTAAATATGGTTGATAACCGGAAGCGTAAGGAACAGAACGTTCCTCCAAAATCGCCAGTCTCCGTCTCCCTTTCCCCGACATAATTATTCAAAATTGACTCATCAATTAAAGATTTTATTTTCGACGACCGGAAATTTCCGCTGGGACGGAGGATTTTTTGGAAGGTGCACACGTCACTTCGTGGTTATTTTTTTCAAATCCTTTCAATCACGTAGATTTCAATGCATTCCACTTCTGACATCAACGTTGTATCCGGCAAAGAGGAAATCAATGACACAAGTTAACTCAAATGGTTGCGGTGATTGATTAATTATAAAGAGGCAATACGATGCGTCTTGCACAAGAGCTCCAGAGACAGAATCAAAGGAATATCCAAATTATCCAAACGACAGTCGTTGCCAAGGGAGCTTCTTGATATACTCGTGAAAATCTACAATTAAATAAAGGTTCGAAGGGGGATACATAACAATATTATTATTTGAATTTGAAAGGTCTAAATTTGATCCGCCATCTTAAACCCTTAGGAAATGTTTCGAATAATCTGAAAAAAAATTAGAAACTCTACCTTCGGAAGTCTGTAAGAAAGCTTCAACAAAAGATCGAAAAATAGCATCTTTTGAAAACCTTTTTTCATGCACAATTGACAAATAATCTTGGGAAATTTGGTTGAATTTCAAATTATACCCGAAAGTTTAAATACTTTTTATTATTTATTTAGCAGAACGGAATGTTTCAAAAAAATATTGTCAGGTTTTGTGATTGGAAACATCAAAATTTATAGTGTAGTACGTACGCAACTGTACAGATACTTGGATGTTCAAAACTTACAAATATATTTGTGACATCCGTCAGAAAATTCATTTTAATTCATTTTCTTACGTCGTCATTCAATTATCTCAGTGATAGAAGCGACTTTTGAAACCCAAATTATCTTCTGTGACGAGGGAAAGCGACCCCCTCGATGTTGGGAATATTTCGGCTGCACACATCTGTGAACGATAAAAATGTTCCCAACGTCGAGTTTCTCCTAGATTAAGGAGATATCAGCTGTACAATATCAGATGCACTGTAAACATTTGAGTCTAGTCTCGTCTCCTTAATCATGTACTTTCCACGTGTGACCGTAAATTTCAATAAACACTGGACTCTTGAACCGGAAAACTGTTGATAACAAATTCTAAGCGTGGGTCCAAATTTTGTAACTCCCACGACAAATATTTGATATAAAAATAGAGTAACGATTTCGTTTCCCACATGGAGGAAATGACATAAACATTGACGAACATGTGACACAAAAATAGTAAAATGCATCATACAACAGAATGATTCTTTTATGAATAATTTTCCATTTCGGATATTAATTAAACTATCATAATTGTTTAAGAAATATTATCAACGTGGGAAAACCACAAAATAATTAAAGTTTAAACAATATTTTTATGTCATTGAATTATTATTGAATTACTATTAGATTACTATTTTTCTTCAATGAATTATAATTTATCATAACATTTCATGAAATTTATCTGAATTGTTTCTAAAAAATTAAATAACAAAGATGTTAACGCTAAGTTGAAAATAAGAGATAAAAGAGAATTGTGGAGGGAATATATGGGCATTCCTAAAACAATTTTCATTGGTTGTTGGGGAATAGAAAAGACCGCCTACACCCCAAAAACATCTTCATGTAGAGAGATGGAGTTGATCTCGAAACAAGGAGATTTCAAACCACTGGAGTGGGAAATTTCGGCTAGAGTCATTTGTAATTGGTCCCCGAAATTTCCCTATGCATTCTGAGGACACACCCTCCTAGATAAACTATAAAGACTTGTGCGCGATAGCAGCACGACAGTTACAGTTCCGATTGCATTTTGTAATCATCGCTACAGTAGTAGTAGTAGCTCATATCTGAGAGTTAGTATACTCCAGTTTCTTTTGGACACGGTTCCAATTTTATTATCGACCTATTAAGGCGATATTTCGGGTTTTTCGCGACCTTTAATTTTCATATAGTCTTGGATGACTATTTAATTTCCATTTTAGTCTTTCGTGACTAAATTATTTTCTGAAATCCCAAGTCTTGTGACATTTTTAATTATTTTATTCATTTAAATAAAGAATTTAATCCAACGTCTTAAATTCAGTGCGGCATTACTTTTAACCACATACAAAATACTTTACGACTGAAAGCAGAGCAGTGAATGTAAGTCGAATGTTGTAGTTATACTTTTCTACTTGTTTTGTTAAAATATAGACTCTATTGAGTCACTTTAAAGTTATTCAAAATTCTTTTCATTTTACTCCAAGTGAACCTTTCCAACCTTTGATTCCAAACCTTTTTGGGGTTTAGAAAATTGAAGTAAAAGGGGACCTTTGTAAATGGGTTTTGTGTTTGAATTCTATTCCTTAAATTCGAGACGATCTTTGAATTTAATCTTGTTTCTTTGGTTCAATATATTGAATTTTAATTTAATAAAGTTGTGTCAAGTAACCCATTCTTGACGTAACATATTCTTCATTTCTGTCAGTAGTCAGTTTTCAATGACTCGAAAATAAATTCAATTTAATTAGTGTCAAGTGCTGTACCGGACAAGGTCGTTTTCATGTTGAATCGATGTCACAGTCATTCTCTCGAGGTAGGGGTTGATCCCGAGCAGAGGACAAGATCGGTGGAAAGATGATAGCGATGGTGGATGAGGTAAAATGCGAAATATCCGGGGACGTGGAAAATGGCAGTTCAACCCCTTCTGTCTGTTGGTTCGTAATCGGTTGAGCGCGAGAAACTTGTGCACGGATGGACGCGCGACGCCATCCTAGATCGGATGGGTGCCATTGAGGGATGAAAGAAGTTGAGGGGGAGGTAGATAGACGAGAGAAGGGATCTCATCGCCGCATAGTTGGTCGTCGTAATCGAAGAGCGAGGGACTTGGCTATTCTCTACTACGTGCAGTATGACGTTGGTTGTTTGCCGGATCGATTTTAGCCTGGAAGATTGGTGAGTGAGGGAGGATATTGTAGGGGCAGGTCGAGCCCTTTCATGATGCCTATTACGTTCGCTGGAATCACTCTTGTAATTTCATTACATCCAGCCACGTATCAGCGGTAGTTTCATTTTGATTCTCTTGTTTGAGAGTTAAGAGGCTCGTTCATCTTCAATGAGAAATAATTTGATTCATGAAAATCATTGGAGATGTGGAAATTATTTATCTGTAAAACGTCTTCTGAATTTCCGACGAAAAATAAAACCGAAAAAAAACTGCCTGATTTCTTCAAACTAATTTCTTAAACTGAATTATTTTTCAGGGGAACAAGATTTAATTTCGTGAAGAGTTCATGACTCAAACATGATGAAGTGAGATTATTATGACTCAAGAAATTGTTTTTATGCCACTCATACCTGAAACCGGCTGGATTACACACTCGACGCTTTGCGTCTCGTGTCTAATTCAGCCGGTTTCAGGCTTCGTGACATAAAATTTTGTTCAGTACTTGTTGGGAAATTTCGTCCTTAACGTGTGTGGTTACATAACTCGCCTTCGGCTCATCCTGTAAACCCTACACACGTTAAAGACGATATTGCCCCACACGTGCTGAAATATACTATTTGTGCCTGAAGATGAGAAAGTGACTCAAAATACTGCAAGCCTCGACCTTGTGAATCATAAATTAGGGAATTTCGTACAGAATGAATACAGGAATCATACAAAGGAAAACTTTCAGATCTTTCAGAAATAGGACCGCCGCTTGCTCTCTGTGGCAATGAGGTGAAAGGAATGGAATATTCTCATCTCCTTATTTCTGATTTTCTTTGTCTTTTTTAAGAATATTTTCTCAATTTGAAAGAAAAGTATCAATTTTGATTGATCAAGACTTGATTTATCAGACTTTTGAATTTATCGAGACTTTTACTGATCAGATATCGTGATCCAACCAGCTGGGACTCCAAATTGCTAACAGTAGGTAAGAATCATCACGAGTGGCTCAAAGACATAATTATCAACGCAGAGATACGAAATCATCCCTTTCATACTTCATTGCTGCTCGAGAAATATCAGCACTGTTAACAAAAATTGGCAGAATTATCTGGAAAAAAACTTTGGATCTGATTTTAAGGGAAAAAGTCGATGGAATTTCAACTTTTTTTGAAAATTCAAGTAAAAGCCAAATTTTTTGGCGGCATGGAGGCGGAAATGCCACGATTTATGATTTTTCAAGAGAAAATGAATATTCGTTGCCAAATTCCTTTAAACTTTCAGGGAATTCCTTAAAAATTCTTGGAATTCCAGGAAATTTAAAGGAATTCCTAGAAAATTCAGAGCAATTTGGAATTCAAAGAGAGATTTCTCTGAATTTTCATTATTTTCCTTGAAATAACTGAATTAAAATTTACAATTTCCACGGACTTTTCCATGAAATTATGAATTTTCAATTACAACATTCCTTGAAATTCCTAGAAACTCTACTTCTTGAAAATTTCCAAGATTCTTATCGAAAATTTCAGTGAAAAATTTTTAACAGTGAAGTTCTTAGGGTTTATTTTTATAACTTCACTCAATATTTTGAGTGATAATTTGATGTTGAAAAATGCAATTTTAAAGTCATGAATATTTCTCAATGTAATGTTCTTCATTGGTCAGAGTTGATGATACTGTGAATCCTTCCGACATAACGAAATACTCTTGTATAGATTCCAGGTTTACTTCCACCACATTTCCATGTTGACTTGACAACTCCAGCGATTTCATCGTTGATTGTCAGTGGATCGCTGCTATCACCCTGAGGAGAAATAAAAATGAGTTTGGCAAAAGGTTTCGATTAAAGATCAATTGTACAGGGTGACAAATGGGAATAGGTGAAAACTTTTCCCCTATATTTCCTTCTTCACTTTGTAACCAGGGAGCGGGCTGTTGTAGGTTAAAACTTGGAGCCTGGCAAATTCTGTTAGGACACTCCGGGGTCTAGTTCATATTCTCCAAAATGAGTGAGCTTCCCGAGTAGAAATTTCGTCGGTTTATGATAGGTTACCGATGCGGTGCAACCGACATGGTCACCGGTTCCACATAGGTTTCGACCTACAAGGAACTCATGAAAACATCACGCAGTTACCTCACAAGTTACAAGTAGGTTGCAACCCAACAAAAACTCACGTGATTATTTGTTAACCTCATTATTATCAACAATTTGTCAGTGATTAATAACTCATTAATTGCCATGGGAAAGCATGCCCAATGATGAGAAAAAAATCACATTATCGGTGAGTGGTCAGTGTGGTCACCCATCCTATTGCGAAACCTACTCGATGTTACTTAACTTTTGTGATCGTCGTGATTCTTGGGAATATAATATTTAGATATTCTAGATAAGACGAAGATTCTGATTCTCTGGTGATTGACATATGATTTTGTCCAAACCTTAATTATGACCCTTCCGAATTAATGAACCTTATTTCTGACCCTCGCGACTCTTATTTCTGACGTTCATTCCTAATCCTTGTGACCCTTATTTCTGACGTTTTCCAATTTCCTTCACTAATAAATTTAATATTCAGCCTTGTTTTATTTTTAATTTTTTCCAATTTTCTTCATCACTACAAACAACTACAAACGAACTCTTGTAAATATCTGATCTCTTTTAGGTCCTCGATTCAAATTGATTACTCGATACCATTTCATAAAATCAATTCCGTACTTGTTTTTAATTGAAATGGAAGTATTGAATTACTACAATCAACTACAAACGATTGTAGATAGGAATCCAATGTCATTTTGTTCGCGGCTATCAATCAATTCCTACTTGGCTTTAAAAAATCGATGGAACGCTTATTTGAATTTGAATTGAAAAAATTTCAATTCTACAATCAACTACAAACGATCGCAGATAAGAAACATATGTCATTGAAGCTGTAACTGTAACATAGTTTCTAATTGTTTTTCAAAAATCGCTGGAACGCTTATTTGAATTCAGATTTAAAAAATTTCAATACTACAGTCAACTACAAACGATCGCAAATAAAAATACAATGTCATTGGCGATGTAACTGTAAAATAGTTCCTAGCTGTCTTTCAAAAGTGGATTGGACGCTCATTTTACAACTACAAACAAAAAAAATTCAACTACAATCACGTGTAGCTCAAAATGAATCAGATACTAAATTTTTGTTACGATTCGTCAAAGTCGGGGGCCAACTTCACACAGCTATTTTTTAGTTCTCATGTACGATTTTTTTTGAGGTTAGTCCCCAATAAATTTTTTGAGCCAATGTGTTCTTTTTTGTAGGGTAATTGATAATTTTGTCAACTATGGTAACCTACAGCAAGGATGGACAACTGACGGGTAGCTCGGAGCTTCTGCCATAAATCAATTAGGAGCGTTATAAAGTTTTCCAACTCTTTCAATTACAGGGGTCCTAGGACGAGCATAGTGGGGGTAGTGGAGTGAGTGCAGTGGGGATGAGGAGCGCCTCACGTGGCGAGTGGGGAAATTCAAAATGTTTATGAAGCTAAACCTTTTTCATGTGTTCAAATTTTATTTGTCGTTCAGTCATTTCTAGTACTAAGATGAAAGTCGAACGCGAGGCAAAGGGAAACAGTGGAGCAAAATGAAACCATGCAAAAAACGACTGTTTGACGCACTTCAAGCAGAAAAAACATTTTTCAGAATTAACTTTTCTTTTGTCAACTTTTTTTCATTATTGGGAATACTGATGAAAATAATAATTTTCCATTTAGTAAAATGGAAAATTATTGAGAAATTTTGATGGGCGAAGATTTTGTCAATGGATTATTCGATTGAAATTCAGCATCATATTTGCCTTCTTTCCGCTCTGGGTCGCCCCTGGGCCTTGCTCTGGATTTTGGATTTTGCTGTTTCATTTTGTTTTCAATTAATCCATTGACAAAATCTTCGCCCATCAAAATTTCTCAATAATTTTCCATTCTACTGAATGGAAAATTATTATTCTCAGTACACCCAAGAATAAGAAGAAGTTAATAAAAGAAAATACTGAATAAAACAATTTTTTTTGCTTGAATTGCGTCGAACAGTCGTTTTTTTGACTGTTTCATTCTTGCCTAATAATAAAGTTTAGTAGACACGAGTCAAAAAGTGTTTTTCTTTTCTAATTAATTTTGGAGTTTCAAGGGAGATTTCAAACCGAGTACAATGGAAGGGAGTAATAATAAGAGTAATTAATTTTTATGAAAATAATCACGAATTTCAATTAACGGGTGTTGAGGTGGGGGAGCGAAGGGTACAATTAAGCCCTTTAGACATTTCAGTATGTATTCGGAAAATGTTGTCTGTCCTTGAGTTTAAGGGAAGGCTCAGAAGAGTAACTTAATCAACAAAAACCATAATCATTAACAATAAAAAATACAGAATATTAATGAGTTCATTGAAGTATGATGAATAATCAGTCGTTTAAGAATTGGTCAGTTAGAAACATAAGTTTTTTGGTTCAAGTATAATTCTTTTCATCAATAGTACCGCCTTCGTCCAACGCTGGCCATGGAGCTAGTCAGCAGTCACTAAGGTATGTACTATCTTTATGCGCACATTCGGCAGGCCCATTGGCCCCGCCTACTGCGGCAGTCTGCTGGAGCGCCTCTGCTAACTTCAGCCCCATGAGAAAATGCACATTTCAAAAGTTCCAATTTGTCCGGACTGTGGCATTACTCCTACTCCTTCCCGGGCTTACTCACAAGGAACACTAGGGAGGTGTTCCCCTCCGCTTTTAATCAAACTCATATATGTTGGAAAGGACTCAAAACTAAAGGACACGTATTTTTTTTATCGGCTAATACGCGGGTTTAGAGGGGAAACCATGGTCAGAAGGTGACCATCTTCGGGGGTGATCTTTCAATCCCACCTATAAGGAGGGTGTTTTTATAAATGTTTATCACAGTAATGAATAGCTTGTGAGAAGTTATAAAAATCACAATTGATAGTTCCTCCAAAGGTTGAAATTGGGGGGGTAAATTACCCCGTAAAAATTTTGTTTTAAAAAAAAAATATATATATGGCTCATAATTTAATAAAACCAATTGCCTTTGGAAGAGCATGGAAAAAAGCAGAATGCCTATTTTTGGATTTTCCCCGGCAATGAAGTTTTCTGGAGTGAAAAAAATTATTTCTCGAAAATATCACCCATCACAGTGGTGAAGTTTTTTATCCATTTCATCAAGGTAATATATAGCTGGTGAGGAATTATGAAAATCATAATTGATAGTTCATCCGGGGGTTGAAATTTGGGGGATTAACTACCCCTATAAAAATTTCGTTTTTCCAAAAAAAAACTGTCTCAGGGTTTTATAAAACCAATTGCGTTTGAAAGAACATAGAAAAATGGAGAATAAGTGTTTGTGGATTTTCGCCAGAACTGAAATTTTCTGGGATACATAAAAAATGATTTCTTGGGAATATCACCCATTACAGTGGTGGAGCTATTTATTCATTCCTTCGAGGTAATAAATAGCTTGTGAGTATTCATGAAAATCACGATAGTTCCTCTGGAGGTTGAAATTTGGGGGATGATTACCCCTTTGAAATATTTTTTTTTATTAACAAAATATATGGTTCAGGATTTTCTGGAAATGATTTCATCGGAAAGATCATGAAATAATACAGTATACCTTTTTTCGCATTTATCTCGGCATCGAAGTTATGAATTAGGAACATTGATTTCTTTTATAAGTCACTGATTCCAAATATTTAAATTTTCAATTTTGATTCTAATAGTCCGCAAGTGAAGATTATATTCCTTCAGAATTCGGGATTATAGTGACAACAATAACAGATTAAAGAAACAATGATCCACTGGGATAGAATTTTCTTCTACTGCAGGTGCAGCAATGTTGTGGTTATTCCAAGGAAAAACAGCCACAAATACAAAAACAACTTGCCGAATAATCGGAATTTTTCCATATAGTATTTATTTATCTTATAATTTTTGTGTCTGGGAAAGATGGGTAATGGTTTCATGAGGTGATTCATCATTATACTATATGTGGTGTTAACACACTGTTGAAAGCGATAATAAATCCAAACAAAGTAACAATATTCATGCGAACGTCACCTATACCCAAAAATAGGGTATCAGTTCAGTAATCATGTATTATTGATAACCCCAAATATTTCTACACTTTTGTTCTCATCCGTTTCGCACAGTGGTCAGTCTACATAAACATATCACGGGAAAACATTCTCTTTCTAATTGTATGTCTCCAATTGTTTTCACCATGAGATTCAATCCTATAAACGTTATTAAGCTCCTCATGGCAACATTTGAAGTGATGAATCTTGTGGAAACTCCTGTAACTACTGAAGAACGAGAATTGGCAACTAATTACGAGAAAATATTGAAAGAAACTATGGAGGAATATAATGGTGTGGTAATGATTGAACCATTCACTCTCGATTTCCAAGAGCCGTATAAAGATATCGAAATGATACCAATTGAGGATACAGAATTCCAACCGCGTTTTAAAGAATCACCTGATAGTTGTTCGGATGATTACGAACCTATAGGCTATGAATATAAAAAAGAATTCTGGAGGAGTACGATAACCAAGAAAAATCTGTCTATAAAAATCGTTTCCAATAGATTCAAAAAAGTGAAATCCTTCCAACAATTACGTCACTGGGTGCATCAAGTTAATAAAGGAGAAACTTATATGGAGAAGTTGAAGCGTATACCAGAGTATACATTGAAAAATATGAAGAATGCTATTGATGCAGGGTTAATTGTTCATGATCCAGACCTACGAAGATGGGCTCTGCAAGCCCAGAAAGATATTGGAAATGAGGATATCCGTTTCAAGGCCTCCCCGTGGTGGCTGCATTACTTCAAAGAGCTCATCGTATTACATCTCACAAGATTACTAAATTCATGACGCCTAAAACAATGGAAAATCAAGAAGATTTACAAAAAACAGCAGATGAATTCGTGCAAAAAATCAAACCATATTTTGAAATGTATGGCTCGCAAAACATCTATAATTCTGATCAAAGTGATTTTCAATTGGAAATGCATTTGGGACGAACTTTGGCGGACTTTGGGTCTAAAGAAGTCTCCTGCATTGTACAATCTATAACATCAACGACACAGAGTTATACGATACAATCCACGATATCTGCTGATGGAAAATTATTGTCATCTCTTTTCATTATTTACAAGGAACCCTCCAGAACGTTCGGCCCAAGGGTCCAGGAGAATCTATTCAAACCTTCAAATGTTTATGTAACGGCTTCAAAATCAGGAAAACTGACTTCTGGTAAAATGATATTTTTAATGTATAACAAGATGTGACAAGTTATTTACACTGATTGCAATGTTCATCGTATTCCAAACATTCCAGAGCACTTCAAAATTTGGTTGGAAGAAGTATTCTTCCCACACGTGGGACCAAAAAGTCTACTGTTGATCGATTCATGGAGTGGACATTCCTCTTGAGTGGTAGAAGAGGCAACTCCTCTGAATGAAGAATTATTAACTATGCTGATTCCGAAAGAGACGACCGGGAAAATTCAACCTCTTGATGTATACGGTTTCAGAATTTGGAAAAATTATGTCCGTCATTTTTCAGATAGGTCGTTCTCTTGAATCATGACATCAATTTACATGCACGAAATAATGTAATAAAATTGCAATTTCTAGTTCATAATCAATTATCGTCACCAAGGTATCAAAATCTATTTCGTTATGCTTAGTTCCAAAGTGGCTACATTGCTAAAAAAAACCAGAGGAGTTTGATAATCCTGTTGATTTTGCATTTGGATAGTCTTCTAATCCATAATGTGACGTTGATAGTTGTTCTAATGTTGCAGTAGTTAGATGCTCGTGGTGCAGAAAGTCTCTCTGCCTGCACCATTTTTTTGAGGAATATCATTTCTGTACCGATTATAAATCATAATTAAATATACATATGGACAACCACAGGAAAATGCCAAAGAAGTAAAGGCTCGATTGAGACAGATGGAATGAGTTTCTACAATAAATACTAAATCATTTGGACAACTCACAGTTCTCCCAGAAATTATTTCTTCTATCCCAGAAAATTTGAGTTCCGGGAAAAATAAAAAAAAGGTATTCCACATTTTTCCATGTTCTTCCCAATGCAATCATTTTCATGAAATCCTGACCTATAATTTAAAAAAAAATATTTTCACAGGGGTAGTTTACGCCCCCCTCCTTCAAATTTCAACCCCCAGAGGAACTATCAATCGTGATTTTCATAATCGCTCACAAGCTATTTTCTCTTTCGATGGAATGAATAAATAACTCCACCACTGTGATGGGTGATATTTCCTATAAATCTTTTTTTTTTTATTCCAGAAAATTTTAGTTGTGGCGAAAATCTAAAAACACGTATTCTGCATTTTTCCATGCTCTTCGAAATACAATTGGTTTTATTAAATTATGAGCCATATTTTTTTAAACAAAATTTTTACGGGGTAGTTTCCCCCCACCCCCAATTCCAACCCCCGGAGGAACTATCACTTGTGATTTTTATAACTTCTCACAAGCTATTCATTAACGTGATGAACATTTGTAAAAATACCCTCCTTATAGGTGGGATTGAAAGATCACCCCCGAAGGTGGTCACCTTCTGACCATGGTTCCCCTCCCCCTAAAGCCGCGTATTAGCCGATAAAAAAAATACGTATCCTTTAGTTTTGAGTCCTCTACAACATATATGAGTTTGATCAAAATCGGAGTGAACGCCTCCCTAGTGTTCCTTGTCAGGGGGCCCCAGTTAATTGGAGGGGACTGTCATAAACGGTTTACGACTGATACAATGGGCCTATTCAATCTATTGTATGTTCGGTAATTGGGTTCGGGAGCTGCGATCACTCGATAAGCACCTCTTGCCCTTCCCTGCCCTACAGGATCGTCGCCATAATCTTCCGGGTCCATATTATACAGTAACGACGGAAGAAGTAGTGGACAAGGTGGAAAAACATTTCAAAAATCATTCAACTGATTCAATACGCAAGGCGGCTGCGAAGTTACAATTAAACCGAGAGACCCTACGTTTGATAATTGAACATTTCCTCAAACTTCATCCTTATAAAATCACTTCCCGCTATTGCTTACGCAAGCTGCTGTAGGAAAACGACTTGAATTCAGCAAAGTTTTGACGCAAATGTTTGAAAATGCTGAAATTGAAGCCAATCGAATTATTTTCATGGATGAAGCTCATTTCTACCTTAATGGCTACGTGAATAAACAAAATTACCGATTTTGGGGGATTGAAAATCCACATTCATCAGTAGCACAACCGCTCCACCCTACTGAAGTTACAGTTTGGGCAGCTCTGTCGATCAAACAAATACATATGGAAATCTTGGACCATTACAGGGGAGAGTTACCGAAAGATGTTGGAAACCAAATTTTTCCCATTCGTTAAGAAAAAAGGATTGGTGAAAGATTTATATTTCAGGCAAGACGGTACAACACCTCATCGAACTAATGATGTGTTTGCTGCATTGCACAAAGTATATAGTGAGCGCGTCATCGGCTTAGGATATCCTCACTTTGCCCGAGCAGGAATGGAATGGCCACCATACTCACCGGATTTAAACCCGTGTAATTTCTTCTTGTACGGTTATCTCAAAGACTTCTGTTACGCGGACAATCCGCAGACAAAAGGGGCTCTGATAAGCGCTATTCAGAAGGTTGTTTCTGATAATTCGCAAGGTCAAATTAAGGATTTTCTACATGCACCGTAGGGGGGGGGTGTGCGGGTGTGGAGGGGTATGACTTTCGTAAGTGTTCCAATCCCTGAACACGAAAAAATCGAGTTTTCAATTACCTCATCGGGGTGCTATTTGGCGACTTTACTGGGATTAAAATTTTTTTAATATCATATATTCATCATGGCAATACGTCAATTATATTAGAAATTTTTTATAATTATATTTAATAATTGTTAAAATAATAAAAATTCAGTCCTGAACGTCGCCCACTAGAAAATTTGGGTGAGGCGAGTTGGTAACATTGGCTCCCCAGCCATTCTAGACTGTTTACCTCCGCATTCTAACCGACAACTAAAACAATTATAATTTCTGCATTGACGGTGATATTCGAAGAAATAGAAAATGTTCAACAAAAATTTATTGGGAAAAACAAAAATATTGTGGAAAATTTTGTGGAATATTTTAGTTCAGTGTATGTGGAAATTCTTCTTCAGTTCTCTCTCAAAGTGCGCTCCAGTCACATAATCTCATCACTCATCACTGGCCACGATGTCATCGATGTTACTTTTCAACGGGAAAACTGTTTAACCGTTTAACAAGAGGATTTTTACCATCCAAATTCCAGCCAATAGAATTCCACCATTCGACGTCACGTGGTACAACCTACAGGGTCTTTAACTGATAATTTTTTGATAATTTTCTCTGGTAGGTGCTATATAAAAAAACAAAACCATTCAATTGAGTGAACCGTTCGCCGAAACTGACAGATTGATTTCGTCTCATGGTGTAATTTCTTGGCCGGAATTTGGATGGAAAAATTTTCTCCCGAATACCACTCGAGCTTGAAAATTAATCAGGTATTTCCCTCAAGATTCCCTGCATGCAAATGAAGTCGTCAAGTTTTTCAGGAAAAATCACTCGCGCACGTGATTTTTTAACCTGAGAAACTTGACTCCTTCATTTGTTTGCAACGAACCTATCGGGAAATACCCGAGAATTTTGAAGCTCTTGTGGTATTATAAGTGATAAAAAAAACCGTTGATCCTACTTTCTTATATTTTTCACGAAGCATAATTTCTTTCATTTATAAATTCGTTTACAGATTTTATCTACTGACCTATCCACGGAGCAACAGAAATACTATGCACTTTGTATTTGGCGCGTTCCGATTTATCTCTAGACGAGAGCGAACGCGCGTGCTACGCACATGCCTTCACATCTAATCGCGAAAGTTATGATGAAAATCTAAAACTGGAGAGAATGAATGTCATAAAATTGAACATATTTTGATTATGTAAAATGTAGAAAAATTAAGACTATTGTAGAAGACATTATTTTTTCGTCTATCCATTCAAGTGTATACACATAATTTTTTACCAAATTAGATTCTTTTTCATTGCCCATGAAAATTCGTAAAGATTCCCACGAACGAACTCTCGAAAATGCAACATATAATTGCCCATGATTAAAAACATCTTTGCGAAGGTCTATCCCAATTTTATCAAAAGTTTGCCCTTGACTTTTATTAATCGTCATTGCAAAAGCTAATTTGATTGGAAATTAACAGCGCTTGAAAGTAAATGGAAAGATGTTCTCACAGTACAAAGTTACACGATTGATGAACACAATGTCCCCCGATTTATCTCCAGTTAATATCCGGCATCGTAAGAGATTATTTGAAAGTTGTATAATTTGTAACCAGGTCCCATTACATAAGCTTTCATGAATACTTAAATTTCGCAGTAACATAACGATTGAATCTTTTCTCAATCGTAACTCATGTGGTGGAAAATTTGGAGGATTAAGTGTATTCAAATATTCGGGTAAAATTGCATCGTTGATATCACCATTATCACAGTTTTCTATGCTGTCAATACCTGTATATACACGTTCAGTTGTATCATCTAAAAGTTTGATCGCTTTGGAATTGATTTCATCGACATCAACATTCCGCGCACCCAAAACTGTGGTTTTCGCTAAGTCTCCGAATCGACGTTCATCAATAAGTTCTTTGAATATAACTTCTACGATATCATCGGTTTTTGAAGCTATACATTGTTCTGGAGGTGATACATTATTATTATTATCATTTAATTCTCCATTACCTAAAGACGGAAGATATTTTGCAAATTCAATTTCTCCAGGTAAAGCGCGCATATTTTCTGACAATGAAAATATCATGAAATTGTTCCATAAAGGGCTGAATTTGATCGATGAATTGACCATCTCACAACTCGTAGCGTTCGGAGTAACTGGTAGTAATTGCTGGATATCTCCGCCCATTAACACAATTTTCCCACCAAATGGTAAATTGTTATTCATCACATCGCGTAATGTTCGATCAATTAATTCCATCGCACATCTAGGAGCCATAGGTGCTTCGTCGCAGATGAAAATATCAACTTTTCTTAAATATTCTGCATCCTTTGATTGGCTTTTTATATTAGAAACCGAGTCGGGAAATAGGGGAACAGGTATACCGAAAGTTTTATGCAGTGTTTTTCCATGAGGAAGTAAGATTGCTGCGATACCTGTGAAAGCCATTGTACAAATTGATTTTCCCTGAGCTTTCAATAAATGATATAAAGTTGTGTAAACAAACGTTTTCCCTGAGCCACCCGGACCATCAATGTAAAAACAGGAAGATGTTAGTACTTCCGTAGACATGGCTATATTTGAAATTTTGTCAACAATTTCCTTTTGTTTCACATTCAACTGACTGTATTGATTTTGACCGATGCTTATGTGTGTTTCATTAGTGATCTGATCATCGTTAATATCACATTTACATTCGATTAATTGAGGCATTGTCGGGAAAGCGCTTATACTTGACCTCTCATTTATGAGAAGCGCATTGATATGAGTGTATGCCCGTTTATGAGACTCGGATTCATTATGATTCATTTGAAAATCTTGAGAAAAGGCGTCTTTAAATTTCTCCCATAATTGTTCAGGATGATTTGGATGACAGTATATCAAAATGCGTACAAATAAATGTCTCAGCTGTCGGGGCATCATCCATATTTCTCCTTCAGTCAAAGTACGATCCCATTCTTGGTCATCTTCAATGAACCCCAACGCCAAACATGCACTGTGATACGTATCGTATACATCACCATTAACTGTCCTCAGGTCCTCAAAGCTAGTAGCACCTTTAACGTTTACTAATATTAGTCGAAGATGAAATAGTTCTACTTGAGTTGGACTTACTGAATACATCCGTCCAATTACATTAAAATGTGTTTTACGTTTTTCCCATGTATATTGATTCGAATGTGGTGACTTTTTGAAAACGTAGTGGGATGGAATGTCTTCGTATGTGTAATTCCTGGCTTCTGGATCGCGTCGATTCAAGGAAAAATAATCCATCAACATACTTGTTTTTTCTAAAGCAGCTGTCATACCGTCTTCATTTTCAACATCATTAATAATTATGTTATGTTGATTTTGTAAATGGACTGGTAAGCGTATCACTGAATGACTCTTATGTTGTAAAGGTCTACCATATATACGATCAGATGCTTCAACCGGAGATACATATCGGGTATCTATAAAATTTCGAATCTCATCATGGGGGATTTCATCATGATTTTCACTGTCGCTCACGATGATTGAATCTCAATCATGGCCCTTGTATATATATTTATACAAATACTTCACCGATTTGATGCTAGAAACAATTTCGGCGTTGATATGGCATCTGAACTTTTTCAATAAATATGGATTGTAAGGGACAACATATGCATTATCAGTCGTCTGACCGTTTCAACGATCATAAGTACCAGTATTCCTTCTACGGTATGTGGGATATCCATTTTCATCCATCGAAGTACACTCTTGAAACTTCTATGGAAACTTTTTTGTACATTTCCCTTTTTCATTTTTACACCAATTGCCACATGGTCCATCAATCATATCTTTCAAGACGATATCGTGAAGGGTTGGGTCTGTTCGTTGATCAGGAATCTCAGCAAAAATGTATTTATCTACGGCATCAGGAGTAAGAATTTTACTGTTCTGCTTCAAATTCACTAATAGATGCATGTGAGGTAGCCCGCGTTTCTGATATTCGATTACATATATGTACCAACCTTACGTTGATACACTCGAGTTAACAATTTAATATCACTCGAGATATTCACTATATTTTATTTATTGTCTCTTTTAATTTTAATAGTTTAATTGGTTTAATGTTTTTAATTTTGCACTTGAATAATGTCACTGGAAATATTTTAAATTGGTTGTGGAAAGGGACCTTTGTCAAATAATGAAATTAATCACACTAACACACACATTGATTAATGAAAACGAGTTGTTTGGATTTATTGACTATAACACGGTTTGATGCAAAACGAGAGAGTACATAGATTGAGAACAATTGTTTGATGACTGAAACTGCACAAGACTGAACTGAACTGGTAAAATTAGAATTTGAGAGAAATCAGGATGGATCCTTTCCTTCTGACTCTTGACGATAAACTGATGACTCTTTTCATCCTCGGAGAGATGTGGAAGGTAGGTGGAGACTTTGCTAATGGTCCTTCGAGCCGGATTTATCCGAAAATCCGAATAATAAATCAGTGCAAACAAGTGAAGTGAGAGTTTGAAAAAATGACGAGTGTCGAAGTGCAGGCTATCATAGAGGATGATATTCCACTCGCTCAACGACAATTGAGACCTGTATTGGAATTACCAACCCAACATCAAAAACGTGTGAGAGAGTTGAAGAAGGCACTGATCAACTTTAATGGGCAAAATAAGTTGATTAAGAAATTTCTCTCCATCTATAAAAACAAGGAAGTAGAGGTAACTGAGGTCACACTGAGAGTAAATGAATACAAAGAAATTATGAAGGGTATTCGAGGAATATGTCAGGAATTTGAACAGTTAGATCCTGAGAACGAGCACCACTCTCCTGAAAGTAGGTATGACATCGAAGCGACATATTATGACAATCTCGCGGAATTTGAGAGACTGGTAGCAGCCCCACGCGGAGATTCGACCAGAGCTACGTCAGAACTTGATAACGAAAGCCAAAATCATGAACACCACAACTGTGGACAAAGAAGATTCAAATTACCAAGTCCAGACTTACCAGTTTTCAATGGAGAATACGAGAATTGGCTTTCATTCAAGGGAGAATTCGAAGCAGCCATCCACAACCAGTCTGATCTCAACCAGGTCGTGAAATTTTCTTATCTGCGAAGATGCCTTAAGGGCTCTGCACTTGACAAGGTCAAAATGTTGCCAATAACAGGAGACAATTATGAGAGAGCCTGGAATATTCTTAACGAAATCTACTCTAACGACCGACTCATCATTTCGAGACATTATCAATTATTATTAAATATTCCAAAACAAACTGAAGAAACAGCAACAGGTCTCACCAAACTAGTGGATGACACGAGGCAGCACGTCGAAATGCTAAAAACTGTAGGAGTCATCATCAACGATGAAACCATCGTAGCTATGGTGGAGAATGTTCTCCACCCAACAACCAGCGATGCATGGGAGGAGACACTCACCAAAGGGGTGTTTCCTAAATCTCAACAATTATTGGATTTTTTATCTCAGCGAGCATCTCGATTCATCGTACGGGACAATGCCAAAGTGAAAAAGGAAAATAAAACAGAAACCAGTATGCATAAACAAAGCCTAAAACGACCACATGCAAGGGCTTTCTATACTACCACAGAGGCGAAATGTGCAATTTGTAATCAAGATCAACACCCACTTTACAAATGCAAGAAATTCCGAACTCTGAATGTTCCAGGCCGCATTCAAATGGTAAATCGTCATTCATTTTGTCCAAATTGTCTGCGCACGGGTCACAGCAAGGAAGAATGCCCATCAAAACACATGTGCTGGGTATGTGAGGAAAGACACAATACTTTAATTCACACAGAGAAAAACGCAAACACTCAAAGTTGACAACCAATGGACGGCGAAAAGAGCGTGGTATTGGTCAACAATCAAGCTAGCAATCAGATGCTAATCACAGCCATCGTCAACGTGCTCGACATCAAAAAACAATCGATCAGGGCGAGACTTCTCCTGGACACTTGTTCAACAACCAACTTTATCACGGAAAACCTTGCCCACAGACTAAAATTGCAGAGAAGGAATTACTCAATTCCTGTGATTGGAATCAATGGACTCACCACGTACACCAAACACCAGGTAACAGCAACGATCAAGTCTACAACCAACAGGTATGAAAGAACGTTGACCTTCCTCACGATTCCCAAAATATCCGATCTCGTTCCATCGGAAGGCTGCCCTCGTGATTCCTTGAAATTACCAAAGAATCTGCGACTTGCAGACCCGTCCTTCTATTCACCAGGAGCGATTGATATGTTGCTGGGTTCAGGACCAACATTAGCCTTACTTTGCGTGGGACAATATGTGATTCCTCCTGATTTATATCTCCAAAAAACTCAGCTGGGTTGGATTGTGGGAGGCAGCGATTCTATTCCAAGCACCGATACTGCTCAACAGACCTTCTGTCTCACAACACAGTTCAATATCGAGAAATTCTGGAGACTTGAAGAAATTCCTAAGCAAAAATTCATCTCTCCGGAAGAACAAGCTGCAGAAAAACACTTCATGGACAATTATACCAGAGATAGGACGGGCCGATACGTAGTTGCCCTTCCATTCAAGGAATCAACACAGAAATTGAGTTTGACCAAAGAAATTGCACGCAAGCGCCTCCAATCTTTGGATCGAAAATTCATCCGGGACCCCCAGCTGAAGGAACAATATAGAGCAGTAATTTCTGAATACTTGGAACTGGGCCAAATGACGAAGATTATTGACGATAATAATGAAGGATTTTATTTACCCCATCATGCGGTAATAAAAGAGACCAGTCTGACCACCAAAGTTCGAGTGGTGTTCGATGGATCAGCCAGCACTCCAGAAGGGCTATCACTCAACTCTGCCTTAATGGTAGGCCCGACAATTCAAGATGACATCTTCTCTTTGATCACTCGTTTTCGATTCTACAAATATGTTCTAACGGGTGACATTGAGAAGATGTACAGACAATTTATCATTCGCCCCGAAGATCGCAAATACCAGAAAATTTTATGGTATGACGATGACAATGAAATAACAACTTATCAGCTAAATACAGTAACCTTCGGGCTATCCTCAGCCCCATTCTTAGCAATCAGGAGTCTCCAGCAACTGGCTCGAGATTACTCTGATCAATATCCACTTGCATCACATATTCTACAAAGGGACATGTACGTAGACGATTTGTTAACTGGCTTTTCTACAAAAGAAGCAGCCAGAGATGCTCAAACCCAAGTAACTGAGTGCCTACAACAAGCAGGTCTCAAAATACGACAATGGGCATCCAATGACATGAGCCTCTTGCAGCACCTACCTGCAGAGGATATCAATAAAAATCTCCAGCTTGACGGCAGTCAGGCTCTAAAGGCACTGGGGGTTTCTTGGAATTCACAAGCGGACAACATTTGTTATTCCGTCAAACCAATCATTCAAAGTAAGACAGTCACCAAGAGAATCATTCTATCTCATGTGGCTGCACTCTTTGACCCTCTAGGCCTTTTAGGACCCACCATCCTATTTGCAAAAAATATTATCCAAAAACTTTGGGCAGACAAAATAGAGTGG